>NC_088873.1:21615846-21813457 GCF_032884065.1 Artemia franciscana | reverse complement strand
TTACAATTTCACTAGATCCATTGACATTTACATATATTTAAATAGAGCAGATTGCAATTAATAATGCTCAAACCGCACCATAGTCACATCTGTGGATGAAAAATTAGAGATTTATGAATGACTTGTGATTTTCCCTGCTTTTAACGACATTGCACTACAGAGGCAGCAAATTGAAATGACAAGAAACACATCGTAAAGATAGAAAAAATGCTGTAATCAGGCTTCCATTTTTTCAAATTTCACAACGAATAAAGTCTCAATGCAATTGGTTGATCACCAACTTTAGGCTTGAAAGTCGAACATTGTTCAACGTGAGAAAATACGAACAGATTAAATAGTTGGTGCTGTAGTCGGGGGTAGTTCTGACTAAACAAGAGTGCATGTACATAATTTGACTATAAAAACGACTACAATTCAGCCTTGGTACAACTTCAGAGTATACTAATTAATATTTATTATTTAATTCCTAGCCAAATTATGATCAAACTGACTTACAAATTGGCTACTACTACTACTACTACTACTAATAACTCACTGCAGCACCAAGCCGCCTGAGGCCAACACAGCTACGCACGCTCCTCCTCCAACCTAATCTATTTAAAGCCTCCCTCTTTACACCCTCCCAGGAAGTTCCCATTTCCTTTAAATCCTTATTTATGACATCCTCCCAACCCAGACAAGGACGACCTGCTTTCCGTGTAGCCCCAGACGGTTGGCCAAAAAGGACAATCTTCGGTAATCTGTCATCCTTCATCCGTAGAACGTGGCCTAGCCATCTCAACCTTTCTTTCATTATAGCCCCAGAAAGCGGGATTGAACCACACTTTTCGTACAACCTACTGTTTGAAATACGGTCAGTCAGCCGGGTACCCAGAAAAATCCGTAGGCAATTTCTCTGGAAAACATCTAGTAAATTTTCATCTGCTTTTCGGAGTGTCCATGCTTCAGAGCCATATTTGACCACTGTCATCACTGTAGCTTCCAATATTCTAATCTTGGTTTGTAGGCTTATCTTTCTATTCTTCCAAACTTTTTTTAACTGTGAAAAAACACCCTGAGCTTTAGCTATTCTACTTTTAACATCTTCACTGCTCCCACCATCTTTACTAATAATACTACCAAGGTAACTGAAGCTCCCAACCTGATCAATCTTTTCGTTACCTAAGGTCACCTGTTCATCTTCACTTATTCCTAACCTTAGTGACTTAGTCTTCTTAACATTAATTTTCAAGCCTATTTTAGCACCCTGAACTCGTAAAACCTCTAAAAATTCATTCATTTTGCTCACACTTTCATCTAATATGCTTAAATCATCAGCATAATCTAAGTCCAGGAGCGTTCTTCCTCCCCATTTGATTCCATGGTCTCCAATTGCCTTTCCTGTGCTCCTTAAGACGAAGTCCATCAAAATGATCCATATAAAGGGGGATAGAACATTCCCCTGCTTAACTCCTGATTTAATACAAAACCAGTTGCTAACCTCATTTCCTACCTTAACCGCAGCAGTATTATTCTCGTACATAGCGCAAATCACTTTAATGTATTTTTCTGGTATACCATATAACGATAAGACCTTTGTTAACGCTGTTCTATCAACAGAATCGAAAGCTTGCTCATAATCGATAAAACTAAGGACCAAAGGTGTTTGACAACGAAGGGACTTCTCAATTATTAACCTAAGAGTGAAAACATGGTCGACACATCCTGTACCTTTTCTAAAACCGCATTGTTCTTCCCTTAAAACTTTGTCTACAGCATGTCTCAGTCTAAAAAGTATCATATTACTCAGTAATTTGCTACCTACAGAGACCAGACTAATGCCTCGATAATTCCGACATTCACTCTTGTCACCTTTCTTATACAGTGGTTTAATTAAGGTTTTCCTAAAATCATTGGGTACTTCCCCTTTTTCAAAAATCATGTTCATAATCTTCAGTAGCTTATTCCTAACCTCAGAGCCACCATATTTAAGGAACTCATTAATCATACTATCAGCACCTGGGGCCTTATTATTTTTTAATCCTTCTAGTACTGTCGCTAATTCTTCCTCACTAAACAAATCTTCCTTCACATCCAAGGTATCACAAACTTTTTCATTTTCATCTATATCTTTTCCTGCAACTGTATCTCGGTTTAGCACATTCTCAAAATGTTCCACCCATCTTTCTTTAACTTTTTCCTTATCACTAATTGTGACCCCATTTCTATCTTTAACTGGGACTAGTCCGGATCGGCTACTCCCTTTCAATTTATTAACATGCCAGTATAATATTTTACTATTATGCCGTCTAGCCGTATCTTCCAGATCCTCAGCAATTTTATCCATCGCCTCCATTTCACATCTCCTTAGTTCATATTTTAATGCTTTCTCCACTTTCTTTACATTCCTTTTGTTTTCATACGACCTATCGCTCAGATAATTCTTATACAAACCCCTTCTACTCTCTATTAAACCTAAAGCTTTTTCACTAATATTCCTAGTTGCTGTCTTAGCACTCTTCCCTAGGACACCATCAGCAACTTCACAAATTGTTTTTCTGAAATTATTCCATCCATCTTCCACATTGTCAAATTTTAAACCCTCAAGTTTAGTACTCAACTGTTCCTGGAATTTTTTTCTCAAATTTTCATCCTGAAGTCTACCAACATCATAACTTTCCGGGAGGGAGTTACTCTTCCGAAATTTCAGCTTTAAATTAACCTTAGACACTAATAGATGGTGATCTTTACTTTTAACATCAATAACGGCACTCCTATACACCCTAGTATCTTGTATTGATCCTGCTAGTCTTCTGTTTACAATAACATAATCAATAAGGTTTGCTGTCTTACCATCACGTGAATACCATGTCAACTTATGGGCCATTTTGTGACCAAACACCGTATTGGTTATAACTAGGTTGTTATACCTACAAAATTGCAAAAGCCTATAGCCATTACTGTTTTCTTTTCCTACACCAAAATTACCTAGGCTAGGATACCATCTATCCCTATTTCTACCAACCTGGGCATTAAAATCTCCTAGCAAAAACACCATATTTCTACCTGGTACCCTGTCTATTTGCTCCTGTAACTGTAAGTAAAATTCATCTGAGTCACTAGTATCTCCATCAGTTGGTTCAATGGGGGCATATACTACTATAACTGATACCCTAAACTTTTTAGTCATAAAATGAGCAATTAGTATTCTATTATTAATACCTTCCCAGCCTAAACAAGACTTAGCAGCTTCCTTATTCATCATGGGCCCTACTCCCTGTCTATGTACCCCATCCTTCCTTCCTGAGTAAACAAATTCTATGTCACCTAATTTCATGCTTCCTACCCCTGGGATATGAGTTTCTGAAACTCCTAATAAATCCAGTTCAAACCGTCTGAATTCATCAGTCAAAATGTCGATGCGATAGTCATTTTTTAACGTCGTAACATTCCAAGTTCCAATTTTCATGTTCTTTAAATCTTTGAAATTATTTTGGCCTCAAGAAAAGCAGTGATCCCGGATACCAGTGCAGGATGGGGACCAACATATCTTCTCAAGTCTACACCGAAGCGCTTAAGCCGGCTTAGAACCGGACAGCAAGAAGTCCCTGGGACCTCCAGTAAGTTGGAGGCTTTGTGCAATCCTGGGCCCATCTTGGTCACAACATGGTTTTCAGCACTTGGCGATGCTCTTCTATCAACAAGAGTCGAAATCCTGCACAGACAGTCCCAAGCCTATTACCTCCGACTCATTATATATTCATGCCTACAAATATTATGCTACTACGGGGAGGCAGCCCATAGTAGATAAATTAGCTAGGAAGAGGTTTTTCAGCCCGAAAACGCCCATCAAAACAAACCAAGCCCAGAAAATTATCCAATAATCAGAATCCCGTACGAGTGCTGTGTTGTTTACTAGGCTATAATTTCCTCGAGGGGCGCCACTCCTCAAGTGGGAAAAATTGACCGCAAGTTTCCCAGTCTTGCAGGTACCCCAAAAGGGTCGAGGCAGCCCTTTACAGAGGCCGTTGTCCATAAATCTGGATCTTACGCCCTGCCGCAGTTGTCCTCCTATAGAGGATCCTCCCACGATGGTGTTCTGCTTCACCATGCAATTTAACCCATTACTGGGAGAAGGTTTGTAACTCATCTGACGCGTGAACACGGCAGTTGGCCCTGCTGAGTGTACATTTGAGGGGCCTTCTTCCTCCTCCACCTGAAATTATGACCCCCAGGGGAGGGTTTCCCAGTTTCTATTATGGGCCCCACTGGGACAAGGTCCTACTTGGCCTAAGCCTCCTATGGAGCTACTCTACCTATCTATAGGGCTTACATATATACATATATATATATATATATATATATATATATATATATATATACATATACATATACATACATATACATACACACATACATACACATATACATACACATACACATACATACACATATACTCACTAACGTGCAAATATATACCCTGAATTGGTATAGGCTAGGTCTGTATATGGTGAATATTAATTTCCTTTCTGATGCAAATGCACAATAACTTTGGATTCAGGATGCAATTCTGACTATAGAGATAAGTATTTTTCTTACTTGAAATGTATGTGCAGAATTAGAAATTCTGCTGGTACTACAAAAGTAGACCTAAGTAGCCAATTTAGCCTGTCTGAAACATCTCACAAGCCAACACCTTATAAAAAACACCTTTGATAATTTAAATGAATAAGAAAACTTATTAGAAATTCTGCTGATACTGCAAAAGTAGACCTAAGTAGCCAATTTAGCCTGTTTGAAACATCTCACAAGTCAACACCCTATAGAAAACACCTTTGAGAATTTAAATGAAGAAGAAAACTTATTAGAGACTCTGCTAATACTGCAAAAGTAGACCTAAGTATCCAATTTAGCCTGTTTGAAACATCTCACAAGCCAACACCCTATAGAAAACACCTTTGACAATTTAAATGAATAAGAAAACTAGTTAAAAACTCTGCTAATACTGCAAAAGTAGACCTAAGTAGCCAATTTAGCCTGTTTGAAGCATCTCACAAGCCGACACCCTATAGAAAAACACGTTTGACAATTTAAATGAATAAGAAAACTAGTTAAAAACTCTGCTAATACTGCAAAAGTAGACCTAAGTATCCAATTTAGCCTGTTTGAAACATCTCACAAGCCAACACCCTATAGAAAACACCTTTGACAATTTAAATGAATAAGAAAACTAGTTAAAAACTCAGCTAATACTGCAAAAGTAGACCTAAGTAGCCAATTTGGCCTGTTTGAAGCATCTCACCAGCCGACACCCTATAGAAAAACACCTTTGACAATTTAAATGAATAAGAAAACTAGTTAAAAACTCTGCTAATACTGCAAAAGTAGACCTAAGTATCCAATTTAGCCTGTTTGAAACATCTCACAAGCCAACACCCTATAGAAAACACAATCTGGTCCCATACTGGTCTAGAAATATAAAAACTATTAGGCTTCATGTCAAATCAACTGTTGCCTAACATTGTATCCCACAAAATTGGGACCTTTACCGTCAAATGGATGCCTTCAAGAGACATTCATAAGTTTACTACTTGATCATCACCCACTGACATGGGCAATGCTCCTTTAGAGTCAAAATATCAAACAGAAACAAGCCCAGTCCTGTGCCCTTTCATGTCCCCAGCACACCTTAAACCTCTAAGACACCAGATCAAAACTTTGAGATAGCCATTCCTTTAAAGTAATTGAAAGCTACCTGAAATCTAGCTCCAAGATGTTCATGACCCATGTTAAATCTATACGATTAGAAGTGAACATTACTCCCTGGCTACAGTCGATTTATCACAAAGAGAAAAAAAAATTAGCTGTTTGTCTTTGAGTGTTTTGTTAGTTTTCCTCTCTGCACTTTGCTCCCAGGCCTCAGGTATGTTCTCTATGTTTTTCTTTTTTTTTTCTCCTTCTAGTTGTTGCTTATATTGCATCCTTCATAAATATATTGCCTGTAAACTGCTATATGTGATTGCCTATATTGAATTTATTGCTTGTATAATAATTTTTTCTTCTTATTCCCCTTGTATCCCTGGCCATGGAGCCTTTCGAGGGGAATTATGTGTATTGTAATTCGATTTTGAATTGTATTGTCTTCTATTTAATATTAATAAACTTCTCTTCTCTCTCTTCTCAAGATACCCAGTGTTCAATCTGCAAGTATAAAATCTGTAATGGATCAATTAGAGTTAAGATTTCCGAAATATTTATGGAAAATAGAAAAAATAGAATTTTGGAACTGCAGTTTTTCAATTTTGTTACATGAATGTAACTCGCGGCAAAAACTTTTTAAGATAATACTTTCTCTTCTAATACTTTCTGAAGATAGTACTTTCTTCTCCGTATTAAAATATGAGTTTGATTCTAGTGAAGGGATAGCCCCTATAGCCATTAGCTTATATCTGGGATTCCAAGAAAAAACAAGAGCTAAGAGCTCATATGGCACTTGTGACGAGGCGGGAAGAGCTAAGAGCCAAGAGATCATATGGTATGAGCTCTAACAAAGTTCTATGAATTAATAGATTGATTTAAAAAGGAAAATAAGAGGCTTAATGCCGGTCAAGATTTAAAATAAGAGCTCTGAGTCACAAAGTCCTTCTAAATATCAAAATTCATTAAGATCCGATCATCCACTCGTAAGTTATAAATACCTAATTTTTTCTAATTTTTCCTCTCCCTTTTGCCCCCCCAGATGGTCGAATCTGGGAAAACGACTTTATCAAGTCAAATTGTCCAGCTCCCTGACACGCCTACCAATTTTCATCGGCCTAGCACGTCCAGAAGCACCGAACTCGCCAAATCACTGAACCCCTCCCCCCCCAACTCCCCCAAAGAGAGCGAATCCAGTACGATTCTGTCAATCACGTATCAAGGACATTTGTTTATTCTATCCACCAAGCTTCATCCCGATTCCTACACTCCAAGTGTTTTTCCAAGATTTCCCCCTCCAAATCCCCACAATGTCAAAAGATCTGGTCGGGATTTGAAATAAGAGCTCTGAGACATGAATTCCTTCTAAAAATCAAATTTCATTACGATCCGATCATCTATTCGTAAGATATAAATACTCCAATTTTCATATTTTCCAAGAATTCCGGTTCCCCCCTCCAACTCCCCCGAATGTCACAGGATCTGGTCGGAATTTGAAATTAGAACTTTAAAGCACAAGATCCTTCTAAATATCAAATTTCATTAAGATCTGGTCACCCTTTCGTAAGTTACAAATACCTCAATTTTCAATATTACCCCCCCCCCCCCCCCAATTCCACCAAAGAGAGCAGATCCGGTCCAGTTATGTCAGTCACGTATCTTAGACAGGTTTCTATTCTTCCCATCCAGTTTCATCCTGATCTCACCGCTTTAAGTATTTTCTAAGATTTCCGGTCCCCCCAACTGCCCCCCACCAATTACGCTTGATCCGGTTGAGATTTAAAATAAGATATCGGAGTTACGAGGTCCTTCTAAATATGAAGTTTCATGAAGATCTGATCACTCCTTCGTAAGTTAAAAATACGTCATTTTTCTTATTTTTCAGAATTACCCCCCCCCCCCCCCCGCAATTGAGCGGATCCGTTCCAATTAAGTAAATCATGTATGCAAGACTTCTGCTTATTTTTCCAACCAAGTTTCATCCCAATCCCTCCAATCTAAGCGTTTCCCATCATTTTAGGTTTCCCCACCCC
Organism: Artemia franciscana; assembly: GCF_032884065.1. NCBI lineage: Eukaryota > Metazoa > Arthropoda > Branchiopoda > Anostraca > Artemiidae > Artemia > Artemia franciscana. The sequence goes on along the minus strand of NC_088873.1, from coordinate 21,805,748 downwards.
AAACTTCCCCCAATGTCACCAGATCCGGTCAGGATTTAAAATAAGAGCTTGAAGACACGATATCCTTCTAAAAATCAAATTTCATGGAGATCCAATCACCCGTTCGTAAGTTAAAAATACCTCATTTTTCTAATTTTTAAGAATTACTTCCCCCCCCCCAACTACCCCAAAGAGAGCAAATCAGTTCCGATTATGTCAATCATGTATCTGGGACTTGCGCTTATTTTTCCCATCAAGTTTCATCCCTATCCCGCCACTCTAAGTGTTTTCCAAGATTTTAGGTTTCCCCCCTCCAACTCCCCCCAATGTCATCAGACCCAGTCGGGATTTAAAATAAGAGCTCTGAGACACAATATCATTCCAAACATCAAATTTCATTAAGATCCAATCACCCGCTCATAAGTTAAAAATACTTCATTTTTTCTATTTTTTCCGAATTAACCGGCCCCCACTCCCCCCCCCAGATGGTCAAATCGGGAAAACGACTATTTCTAATTTAATGTGGTCCGGTCCCTGATACGCTTGTCAAATTTCATCGTCCTAGCTTACCTGGAAGTGCCTAAAGTAGCAAAACCGGGACTTTAGGTTTCCCCCCTCTAACTCCCCCCAATGTCATCAGATCCGGTCGGGATTTAAAATAAGAGCTCTGAGACACAATATCATTTCAAACGTCAAATTTCTTTAAGATCCAATCACCCGCTGATAAATTAAAAATAGTTCATTTTTTCTATTTTTTGCGAATTAACCGGGCCCCCACTCCCCCCCCAGATGGTCAAATCGGGAAAACGACTATTTCTAATTTAATCTGGTCCGGTCCCTGATACGCTTGCGAAATTTCATCGTCCTAGCTTACCTGGAAGTGCCTAAAGTAGCAAAACCGGGACCGACAGACAGACCGACAGAATTGGCGACTGCTATATGTCACTTGGTTAATACCAAGTGCCATAAAAACATTTTAGCAGAGGCTCTGGTCAAATAACAACAATCACTAACACCAGTGTCAGACAGGTTGCAGTTCTTTGGCAAGCACTTAAATTTTTTCGAAAAATTCTCCTAATTATCTCGAAAATTTTTGAACTGTTTTTGTAAAGCTGTAATAAATCTTAAAGTAATAATAATTTCAAGATTTTAGAGTAATTGCTGATGTAAAATCATAAAGAAAACGTTTAAAGGATAAGGCACCGTGCCAACTACTCCTCAAAATACCATTATATTTATAATTATATGCCATGTCATCCAATAAGTTCCATATGTTATTCGGTTTTTACTTTTTAAATGAAATTACACTTCTTTCTCCTGATAAATTCCGGTTCATGTATTTGTGCAGAACGTCGCAAAAAATACAGCCCAAGAACATTTCAATAATAGCTTGTATTAAGAGGAAGACATTGAAAATAATCTTAAAAAAATGATTTTTTTGCTGCTATTACTGTTTTCGAAACAAAAATAGAAAGGAGAGTTGCTATGGATAATAAATTCGACTGAGCTTTTTGGCGTAGGCCTAAACTTTTTCAGAAATAAATCTTAATTTATTTTGTTTGTATTTTTATGTTTATTTGCTTAAAAATCGACAATGCTTAGGTACTATTTAAACAATAAATAGTTATCAAATTGTTAAACAACTCGTTAGGAAATAAGGCCTTGAGTAAAATTCAGTCAGTTGATATGGCCCATGTTGTTATTATTACTATTACTATCATTACAATTATTATTATTATTATTATTATCATTATTGTTATTATTGTAGAATTCAGTCATTTCCGCTTCAGAGTTTTTTCTGCTTCTGCTTCAGAAAAAATCAATCCTAACTTACCTTTGAACTCATCTCCCTCAACTACATCTAGTGCCATTTTTGGAAAATGTTTAATTAATATTTTTGCCAATTTCGTGTGAAATCTTGAATCACAAATCAAAAGAACATGTAATAATGATTCTCCAAGGGATCCTCTGTACTCCATTTTCCAACATGCCTCGTGATCCACCCAGTTAGAATCGTAATCTTTCATGGGAAGAACTATCTAAGAACAGGTAATTAAAATTAGAATTTTCACACAACTCTATAATAAAAATAAATTAAACTGTATGACCAAATGTTCGATCATATTTAACAGCAGCCTATAAATTGCGATACATGTTCCATAATGAACACGTAATATTTAGAATCTGAACATTTCATTCAGGTCCAAATTAGTTTTAAATTCAGAGTACAATTTAGGCTACACGGAAAAAAAAAATCCTCTTTTGTAACTGTTTTATCAAGACTAAATTAAACATCAAATTATATCTAATATCCATAGGAATATTATCTTTGACCTCAAGAAATCGAGGAGGGGTCTAAAAAAGGAAATCGTCGATCGATCAAAATAATACTGGTAAATAAAGCATATCTCAGCCCCAAGTTTTTCATTATCACAAACCTAAAAACAAATGTTGTTTTTGTCTGTACGTTGGTAAACATATTGAACTGGTAGTTGTGAAAGCCTTACCGAATGCTCCTTTAATTCTTAATTTAAGATCTTGTCTCCCTTAATGAACAAAAAGCTCCTATGTTGTATGAAAAATTCGCTGAAAAATCAGAAAGAATTTGATCTGCTATTAGCACAAATATGCGAGAATGTGTTTAGATGGGAGAGAAAGGAAACTAAAAAACTCCAGAAAGACTAAAAAACAGAAAAATCGATAAAACTATTTGAATATTTTGGTAAAACATTAAACCTAGACAACCCTCTACCAAGGCCGCATTCAAGGGGAAGTAAGGGTGTTTGAACCCCCCCCCCCCAAAAAAAAATAATTGTCTTACTCATAAAAACGTAACAAAAATGAATATAAACAAACTTTTGATCTGGTCTTTAAAGTTTTTTGTATCTCCTCCCCCGAAAGATACTTTTGTACCCCCCCCAAAAAAAAAAAAACAAAAAAGAAAAACTTGGATACCGCCCTGGCCACCACTCACATAAATCTCCACCCAAATAGATCCTCGTCAGTTAAATTACAGACAAATTTGTAATTTGTTGTAACGTGTAAATGTTTTATTTTTCGGTCGCTCCTTGCGATTCCGATGCTAATGTTGCATCAAAGGAGTCTAATACAAATACAGAACGCGGTAAATGCATATTTGACACATATTGCTTGGTTTCAAGAAAAGCGTATAATTAGGGTTTGCATCTCACCAATTACAAATAACGTGCAAAAATTCAATATAATAGCCATATAAACACAGTATGTAGCCTAAATGCCTTACAAATAGATTCAAAGTTTCTCGATGTTTTGAATTAAAAGGCTTCTGAACTTATTAATTTAAATTACAAATGATTTTACTGGACGTCAAATTTCAAACTGTCTGATATCTGTCATCTCGGATTTATCTTCGAAATCAGTGTTATCTTGAAAATTACTAACATTCAATTTTTGGGCTATTTTGTTGTGAGAAACACAATTAGTAATCACAATACTTGTTCACTAAAGAAGCCTTTAAATATCAACTTTGGTAGAAATCGTATGCCCTTTATGTAATAAACCTGTACTTAATTTATTTTGATTTTGGACAAATTAGCCTCAAATTTGCAATCAACAAGCGCACAAATTCAGCAATACTTACTGTAAATAAGTGTGTATCATGTAAATAGTTTCTTGGATAATGTTATCTAGCGAATATGTATGTATCTTGCATAGTTTCTAGACTTATACTACGAACGCATCATGTGTGTTTTACTATAAAAAAAAAAAAAAAAATTTTTTTCAACTGAAAGTGAGGAGAAACATTAAAACTTAAAACGAACAGAAATTATTAAGTAATTCAATGGGTCGCAGACCGTGTTAAATTTCCAGAAAAGTGGATACATACGGAAATTGTACCAGTGCAAAGGCTGTTTAGAGGCCATAAATATCAAAACATTTATGAGCTGAAGTAAGACATTTTTAAATGTTAGCATTTCAAGCTGGAATTCCCTGCTCTAGACAATTCAATCCCGATGAAAATTTACCCAGGACAATTACCCTTAAAATTTCCAGATGTAAAACTGAGTCAGCAAAGAGAAAGTAATACAAATAAAAAGAATCTCGTATAGGAATTCGGGCAAATTACACCAGTGTAAAATTTCCCCTGAAAAGTTCATCTCCCCTCCCCCCGAAAACTTTCCTCCCAATGGGAAATTCACTCTGTGGAGGATCCCTCCACCAGAAAATTCATCCCCACCTAAAAATGTGTGCATACTTCCCAATAACAAGTACTATACATAAACAATGGGCAAATTTTAGAAATTAAAGACCTTTTCCCAAGTACTGCGGGGCCATATTATCTCCAAAGCCATAGTTATTGGACCTTTCAAGTATACTTAACAAAATGGTTATCCCAAAATTTTGATTTGGACGATTTTGGGGAAAAAGGGGCATGGGAGGGGGACTAGTTACCATCCAATCTATTAGATCACTTTAAAAGGGGCACTAGAAATTCAAATTTCCATTCAAATGAGTCCTCTCCCGACATTCTAAGATAATTGATTCGATACGAACACCCCTGGGAATAAAAAATAATAAACACGCATCCATGATCTTTTTTTTCGCAAAAAAAAATACAAAATTCCAAATTATTGCAGATAGGAGCTTGAAACCTCTACAATAGGGTTCCCTGATACGCCAAATCTGAAAGTGTGATTTTTAAGGTTCTTTGATTTTATGGGGATGGATTCCTCCTTTTTCGAAAACCAGACAAATTTTCTAAGGCTCTTAGCCTTTGATGGGTAACACTAAACTTAATGAGTCTTATATATTTTGAATCAGCATAATAAGTGGATTTTTCTTGATTTCGTTTTTTAGAGTTTAGAAATTTAGTTTTTAGAGCATTGGTTACTATTGAGTCGCGTCACTCCTTACTCGTTATTCAGTTCGTTACTTCGAATTGACTGTCAGATCAAGTTTCACATAACAAAATTTCACATTCTGAATGGAAGTACCTGAGTTGTAAAATTTTAATTCTTAATATTTTTTATATAAAAATTTGCTTTAATAATTATTTTTCTTTCTTAAATCTTATCAGTGAATATGTCCAAATAGCTTTTAGACTTGTATTAGAGTCGGAAGGCTGAACTCTGGCTTTAACCAAAAACAAAATAGTAAGTAGGTAACCATATGATGCACGTTATTTTTCAGACCCGTAAAAGGGATTACATTTTGAGAAAATTGCAACTTTATAGAATATGGAGAAACATTCAAGAACATACATGATTGACACTTCTGTATCTCCACTGCAGCAAATCTCCTCTAGTTATCTTCTTCCCTTTTCCGCTATTATATAGAAGTAAAGGGATTTGATTCTTAACTAGATTTTCAGTTTCTTCTGTCCCTTCATTTCTGAAGTATTCAATCAGGTCCCCACCTAGAATAAAGCTACTAAATTAGTGTTTTTGATCCCGACATATTTACGATTTTGTATTAATGGAATAGCTTTTGCGCTGTCTCGACTTGAAAAATATGTCAGAAAACATGGAATAAACGAACATAGAATTTAAAGGATAAACCATATTTCATGTGAAGACCAGGTAATTTACTATAGATTCTTTATTGTAAACATTGTATTCTTGTATTAAGCCTATTTCCTCCCCTCTTGACGACGTCACAATCAACAAAAAAGAAAAAGAGGAACAATTCTCACTAATGCATCGTCAAAATTATTTAACAGCCTTTCGCTAAGCACGAAATCTTCAAGTACATTTCAGAAAAAGACAATAACTACCCTTGGATAGGCCGCAAAGAAAAGGAAAGAATATAGTGAATAGTAAATAATTGGTTAATATTTTAAGGCTAGCTGTATAGCAAAAAGAAGATAACCAAACCAGAAGAAATTAATATTATAAACAATTTGACGTAAAAATAAAAAAAAAAAAATCTGGTTAAGTCCCGCAATCCATTCCAGAAAGTGCAGCAACAGTGACATCCTCCCACTCAGGAGCCAATTATGTCTCAGATTTCCTCAGGTGACACTTATAGATCATTAGAGCGGTGGTCATTTGCTTTAGGTCGCAGTCATAATAATTAATCTTTAATATTACTAATTTATTGCATATTATTTGTGATATAATGTGAAGTCAAAATAATATACGGGAAAATGGATTGAATCAATCCACATGACATTTCAAGTTTATACAAAGCTTAAAGTTAGGAAGATCAGTTTTACAGAATATTTACCCAAGCAAAGGAATTGCTAGAACAGCAATCGTCAACTTGTGGAACTATTGCTAAAGATGCTGCAGAGCGACAGCTGCCCCCTTAATACAGACAAACTTTTTCTGTGAAACATAAAAGATTACACTACATTAAGCATACGGATGCAACAAAATATATATGCAACGAAGAAGAATTTAGAAGTTTAACCTACGTCGATGGTTTATTCCACTATCACACTTCAAAAAAAAGAAACAATCTGGTGGTGATGCCCTTTCAAACGTGTCAATACTGGGATAGGAACTAGATCCTAAGAACTAGAGCATCCGAGTTCGGGCCGGTCCAAGCGAAAAATTTGGTTATTTTTAAAAGCTAGCATAGCTTTTTCAAAGTTGTATAAAATGATTATTTTCAGTTCTTAATAATAGTCCTAGAGTCAACCACTTCCATGATATTCTATCAGATAGTCTATTCAGAAATATTTGTACAGGTTTTAATTGCACCATTTTTATTTACCTTTTCTTATATTTTAGCTTTTATATTTTTTAATTTCTTCTGTGCTCGTATTCTTTTCCAACTAAAAAAAAAAAAAAAAAAAAAAAAAAATCCCTTTCAATTAAGAGAAGGCTTATACTAACCTACCTTGAAATGTGTTTGGATGTTTTTGGAGCGAGCATTTTTATGTTTTTATATGAATTTTTTTTTAGAATTTTTAGATTTTTTTTATGTTATGAGATTTTTATGTTTTTGGAGCGAGAAAGATTTTGGAATCAGACTTTTACTACTATTAATATTAAAAACATTTCAGTTACGTACGTTTGCATTTCTGAGGAAGGTAAAGAATCATCTGTGAACGCAGAAAATCCTACATGTTAACTGAAACTAGTAATATTCGTCAGAAAAACTTATTTCTGTATTTTTATAGCGAAATTTAGAGCTTATCTCGAGTTTCAAATGTTTAGCTTTACTTAATCTTTACATGGGGCAACAAATAGGGCTTGATAGTGATAATGAATAATGATAGTGAAACTCGACTTTATAAATTGGTTGAGCATAAACATCCCCAACTATGTATATCTTAGAAAAATCGGGAATTTCCCATTTGCAGTTATGCTGTTTTTAGTAGTTGCGGGCATCAAATTAAAAAAAAAAAAAAGAAAGAAAAAATGGAACTTGGATGAAAAATAAGCCAGAGGCATCTACAGAAATATGGCACCAAATCAGAGGCAACGCTACAGCGTTGCCTATAGTAAAGGCCATACGGCTTCAATGTTTTATTACTTATTATTTTTTTTTCTTCAGAAGCCTTTATGTGGAAGAGGTCGTCGTATAAACTTCAGTAGGGGCTCATTCGATTGGAAGTCGGATTTTCTAGTGCCCTTTTTAAGAGTCAAAAGCGATCGAAGTGCAACTAGCCCCCCATAGCCTTTTCCCCCCAAAAACATACGATAAAAAATTATGAGATAGTCGTTTTGTTAAAAATAGTTCAAAGGTCATATAACAAAATTCCAGGGTCTACAAAGCCCCCCAGGTCCGGGGACAGGCGTTATAAGTTATGCCCCGGGGGTATATATGGTTCTTATAGAAAGGATGCTCGTATAAACTTTAGAGAGGGCTCATTTGATTGGAAATTGAAAGTTCTAGTTCACTTTTTAAAACTCAGAAGAGATCAGCGGGCATCTAGTCCCCTCCCCTACGCTCTTTGTTTCTCAATTACATCCGATAAAAGTTTTGAGATAGCCAACAAAACTCCGGGTCGACAGAGCCCCCGAGAGCCCAGGGGCAGGCGTTGTAAGGCCCTGGGGACACATATATGGCTCTTATAGAAGGGATGCTCGTAAAAACTTCAGAGGCGGCTCATTTGATTGGAAATTGAAAATTATATTTCACTTTTTAAGAGTCAAAAGAGATCAGAGGGCAAGTAGCCCCCCACCCCACTCCCTTTCTTCCCCAAGCCCATCCAATAAAATTTTTTAGATAGTTATTTTTCAGATAATAAAAAATCCGGGGTCAACAAAACCCCCCAGGGCCCAGGGGCAGGCATTGTAAGTTTTTCCCAATAACTTAGTTGTTCAATTTTCAAGAGTAAAAAGAGATTCGAGGCCAACTAGCCTCCCCCCTCTCTAGCCCTTTTCCGCCAAATACATCCGATGAAAATTTTCAGAGAGCCATTTTTTTAAAAATAGTTCAAAGCTCCTATGATAAAAACTCTTAGGTCGACATAACCCACAGGGCCCGAGGGCAGGCATTGTAGGCTGTTCCCTAGGGGCATATATGGTTCTTATAGAAGGAATGCTTATAGAAGGCTAATATGATTGGAAATTAAAAGTTTTGGTTCACTTTTTAAGAGTCAAAAAAGATCAGAGGGCAACTAGCCCCCCCCCACGCCTTTCTATCCCCAAACCAATTCGATAAAAATCATGAGACAGCAATTCGGTTAAAAATAGTCCGAATATCAAACAACAAAAATTCCAGAGTCGACAAAACCCCCCAGGGTCCAGGGGCAGGCGTTGTAAGTTATGCCCTATGGGCATAACCATAAATCGCTTTTAAGGAGTCAAAAGAGACGGAAGGGCAACTAGGCGCTCCCTGCCCTTTTTCCTCAAACCCTTCCGATAAAAATTATGAGATTATGAAAAATTATGAAAATTATGCCAATTTGTTAAAAATAGTTAAAAAATCACATAATATGAACTTTGGGTTTACAATACCCCCCCCCCTCCATTAGAGCCCAGGAAAATTTCTATTTACCTGTTTAAGAGTCATCAAAAGTGATTGGCGGGAATATACTCCTCTCCTCTAACCGTCTTTTCCCCAAATGCATTCGACCAAAATTTTGAGATAGCCATTTTGTTTGAAACATTTTAACAATCAAATGATAAAGCTTCGGGATCCACATACCCCTCCCCCCTCTGAAACCCGGGGAAAGGGTTGTAACTTATGCCCAGGAGTATATAAAGTTTTTACGAAAAAGGTGGTCGTATAAACTTTGGAAGGGACCCAAATGATTAGAAAGTGAAAGTTCTAATTTCGTTTTTAAGAGTCAAGAGTGACCTGATTGCTATTAGCCTCAACCCCCTTACCAGCCACAAGGTCATAAGGCTCCAATTATTTTTTCTCTTGAGACAATTCATATGCAGGTTATAAACTTCAAAGGGGGCTCATTCAATTAGAAATAATAATTTTTAACGCCCTTTTAAAAGGGCTCATTCAATTAGTTAAACGTGATTGGAGAGCGTCAGGCACTGCCCCCAGGGAAAGGGCTGCAAGTTATGAAAGCTGTCCATTGTTCATATATAAGGTTTGTATCGAAGGGGTAATCGTATAGACTTCGGAAAGCCTCATTTGATTTGAATTGAAAGTTATAGCTCCATTTTTAAGAATCAAGAGTAATCAGACGGTAGCTCCCCCACGCCTTTTTTTCTTAATACTTTCGATCAAACTTTGAGTTAGCCATTTTGTTCAAAATCGTCCTAATATCAAATAGCTATGGTTATGGGTTTGAACACTCAAGCTTTGGGGGAAAGGGCTGTAAGTTATACTAGCAGCCCATCGTTAACATATAAAGCTTCTATAGAATGCGCAGTCTTATGAACTTTGGAGGAAGTTATTTCGATCAGAAATCAAAATTTATTTTGCCCTTTTAAGAATGGAAAATGATCAAAAATTAATAGGCCTTTTGCCCCTCTCCCCCAAATATATCTTAAAAAAATTTTCGAAAAGTCGCTTTGTTCAAAATAGTCCTAAATTCAAATTGCCATGACTTAGGGTTTGAGAAATCCTCCATAGCCCCAAGGAAAAGGATTGTAACTTGTGTAAATTGTCCATTAGTAAATAATAAGTTTTTTGTGGAAGGGTAGTCGTATTAACTTTGGACGGGGCTCATTTGATCGGAAATTGAAACTTTTAGTTCTTTTTTTAAGATTCAAAATAGGTCAATGGACGAATAGCCTACGCTCCATTTTCCCAAAGGGCATCCTGTCAAAATTTTGAGATAGCCATTTTGTTCAAAATAGTTCAAAGGTAAACAAATATGATTCCGGGGTTGAACCCACCCCCTGCCCCAGGAAAATGGCTTTGAGTTATTGATCCTGCTTATTCTTACTTTGAAACTTTGTTTACCTTCATACCTTGTTTACTTAAATGCTTTCTTTATTTTGATACTTTGGTACCCTGATACTAGTTTTGACGCTTCGATGAAAGTTGATGTTGAAAAAAAGATTATTTGGAAATAAGGCATTTTCTAAAAACTTGACTTTTTTTCAATCAAAAACGAACAAAAATTAATTTTAAAAAACTTTCTGAAAAAGAAGTTTTTCCTAGAAAAGCAAAGGCCATGTTAAACTTCAGATCAGCAGATACAAATACCAGTTAAAATCCAAACTAGAACCGACGAGAAATTACTATTACAGGGTAAATGAAACCCAAAACGAGCAGATGTTAAGTAAAAAATCATAGCAGACAAACATACAATAGGTACTAATATAATTGAATAAATAAATCTTAAAACGAGTGAAACTTACGTTGAATATGTAAATCAAGTTTGAAACAAGCAAAAATCACTGCAAACAAGAGTTTGGGTTTTGCCTCCTCTTCTCACTGTAGAAGTCTAAAACCTATTGTGTCATTGGCACTTTACTGAAAATTATGTGTTTTGAACAGTATTGGAAAGTACAAAAAATCAAACTGAATATTTGATATATATCGATATCAATTGTTGAAAGATAATCAGTTCAAGATTTTATTTCGCTGGAATTTTTTTTTCATTTTCAATGCTGCAATAACCGGAAAAAAAAAATACTTGTAATATAATTCGTTTTCAGTGAAGCACCAATAACAGAGTTGGCTTTAGACTTTTACAGCTAAGGAAGGGGTTAGTATCCAAACTCTTGTTTGTAGTGAAATGATATTTTTCTTAGTCGAATCAATGATATTAGTCGAATCAAACAGTAAGTAAGTAGCAACTCGGCCCAATTGTAAACGAAACTCTAAAAAAAAGAAATTTTGTTGACAATTCTTTCCCATTCTTGTTCTTTCCTGGCCATGGAACCTTATGGGGGAAATTGTCTTGAAGTAATTTTTTATTTATGAAATTTACTGTTAAATGAAGAACTCAGAACTCAGAATTAACGCATCAAAAGAATTGGATTTTTATATTGATTCCAAATATGTGAAGATTCATTAAGTTTAATGTTACCCTTCAAAAGCAACGAGCCTGAGAAAATTTTCCTGATTTTTAAAAAAGGAGGAAACATCCCCAAAAGGTTCAGCGTTCTTAATGAAAATCAGACCACCATATTCAGCATATCAAAGAACCCTGTTCCAGAGGTTTCTAGTTCCTATCTACAAAATGCGAAATTTTTTACTTTTTTTCAGAAGAAAGATGACGGGCGCGTTTTTTTATTTCCAGAGGCGATCCAAGAAGATCGGGAGAGGGCTCATTCAAACGGAAATTAATTGTTCTAGCGCTCTTTTTAATTGACCAAAAATATTGGAGGAGAAATGGCCTCCCTCCCACACCCCTTTTCCCCATAGAAATTCGATCAAAATTTTGAGATAGCCATTTGGTTCAACATATTTGAAAGATCCGAAAACTATGCCGGCGATAATATGACCCCTACAGCCCTTGAGAAAGGGCTGTAAGTCATATAATTTTCCCCTTGGGTTTTCTGCGGCGACAGAATCTCCGTGGGAAAAGCTTTCCCAACGGAGCAAAGTTTCCGGGGGGCTTTTCCGAGGAAAATTTTACACGAGAGGAGGGGTGATATCCTGGCATGATTTGTATAACGATCAGAAATTGAATAAAAAACAAGTTTTCAACAGATATTAAAGAGCAAAATTAAAACTTAAAATGAACAAAAATTATTCCGTATTTGAGGGGGGCACCCCTTCCTCATCCCTCGCTTTTTATGTTAAAATTTGACTTTTTTCCCCAATTCAAATTTCTTCCTGAAACAAAAAAGATCGTAGAATTTTAAAGACAAGTATTTTTAAAGAGCTTTAAGACTTTAGCGCAGAGAACAAGGGATGAGGAAGAGGCAGCCCCATGCATATATGGAGTAATTTTTGCTCGTTTTAAGTTTCAATTTTGCTCCTTAATTTTAGTTGATCTTTTTAATTAATAGCATATAAAGAGCAGACGACGTAGAAAATTACTTTTGCTTACTACTTTCAGTAACAATCTAGTTTATCCCCTTTTATGAACTAATCATGGGCACGAATAAGTAGAATTCCAGGGGGGCTTACCTAGTCTAATTGGCACTTCCAATGCTGTATAATAGAAATCTCAAAACAACAATATAAAAATATAAGGCATTGTCACTAAGCCAGAGGGGTTGGTACCCCCTCCCCCTCTTATGGATGCCCACAGAACTAAGAACTAAAATAACATAATTATCTCTTAATGACATTCAGAAATATTCTACTTCTTGTATTTTAGAGTTGCTTCCTGTTTAACTCTATAACAGCCCCCTCTCTTTAGTGTCCGCTTATGTCTGTAGCCTATATAAAAAAATTGCAGGATTTGGCATTATGAAACAACGGTTAATGAGAAGAAGGTCCAAATAGTAATATACAATTAGCAAGCTATTGGGTATAGCCTATGGCTACATCCAAGTATTATGGATAGGAGGCTAGGACACCTTTTTTTTTATGTGTAATGAAATAACAATTTTATTGTTATTTTTTATAGTTCACCTATAAAAGTTCATAATGACTTGTAAACCTGATTTAAAAATTTATACATTTTTGCTTTAATGTTTCATAAGAATATTTCTTTTACCCTTTTGATAGTTGGCAAGTCTATAAAGTAAGCAATCATCCTGTTTAGAAGTTCTAGAAGTCACACGGTCAAACACAGAACCAGCCAATCCGTTTGTGTCTTTCCCTGTGCAATTTCCCATATTCAGTTCACATCATCAAATCAACTGAAGTAACAGCAGCTCACTCAATTTTACATTGTTAACTGAAAGAAATTTATGTAAAGTGAAGACTGTTTACTCGTTTCCATAGTACTTAAGCGCTGATACAAACACCAGTCATTCGTTTTTGAGACCACTCCCAAGGAACTTTCCTTTCCAAGGGATTAGGCCTTTGGACACACTTCTTGTACCTTGCAGTCAGGACCAGGAAGAAAAAGAAAACAAATTCTAATGGTAAAGTTTACATAAGGAGTAAACAGAGGGGATTGAAGAGTCGTAGATCCGGGTAAAAAAAAAGATAATAAAGAATGTAGACTTCAACGGCTGAAGAGTAGATACACGTGCATTTGTTATTCTATTAGAAATGTTTAGTTTCCTTTTTTTTAATTTCTATTTAAAAAAAAAAATTTATAAACAGTCGAAACAGCAAAAGGACAAATGAATAATAAAACAGGAAACTATAAAACGGGGTACTGAATAGGCAATCAGTGTTCACAGATGTATCTAATAGAAAGTCGTATAGATCAAACCTTTCGTAATTTGGTTTCTTTTTTAGAGAGAGTTTATGTCAAAATGCTCTCTAGAAATAGTTTACTTATTTAATTTTGGATCTCTGTGAAAAAACGTGTGCATATAGTTTCCAAGACAATCAAACATGTGCCATTTTAGTTTCAGTCATAATTTACATTCAGATGATGGGTGAAAAAAAGATGATGCATCACACAAGGTGCATCACACAATCAAAACAAGATGATGGGACACATGTGTGATTGCCTTGGAAACTATATGCACACGTCTTTTCAAGGAAATCTGAAATTAAATAAGTAAACCATTGCTAGAGAGCATTTTGACACACACTCCCCCTAAAAAGGGACCAAAACTGCTTCTGTTTCAACGGCTTAAAATTTGTAACCCTGGGTCTCTAGGTAAATGATATCATGTCTCATTCCATATACTTCAGAGCTTAACAATAGGACCTAATCTCTTCGTAAATTTGAAGTAGTAAAACAATCGTAAAGTGTCATAAGGCACTTAAAAGTGAAAGCAGGATACAAGCAAAAAGTGAACGTAAGAGTCTAAAGCCTGTTGCGTTATTTACACTTTTAAACAGTTCGTGGTAACAAACTGTAGTAAGGAGCGACCCGGCTCAATAGTAACCGAAACTCTAAAATATGGAATTTTTATACCAATAGTTACATTAAAAATATTGCATTTTAATACTGATTTTAAATATATAAGTTTGACCAAGATTAGTCTTACCCATCAAAGTTACGAGCCTGAGACAATTTGCCTCATTTTAGAAAATAGGGGGAACACCCCCTAAAAGTCATACAATCTTAATGAAAATCACACCATCAGATTCAGCGTATCAGATAATCTTATTGTAGAAGTTTCAAGTTCCTATCTAGAAAAAGGTGGAATTTCGCATTTTTTGCCAGAAGAGAGATCTCAGATGCGTGTTCATTTGTTTTTTTTTTTTTTGTTTTTTTTTTTTCCAGGGTTGATCGTATCGACTGAGTGATCCTAGAATGTCGCAAGAGAGCTCATTCTAACGGAAATTAAAAGTTCTAGTGCCATTTTTAAGTGACTAAAAAAATTGGAGGGCTCCTAGGCCCCCTCCCGCGTTTATTTTTTCCAAAAAGTCACCGGACCAAAATTATGAGATACCCATTTTATTCACCATAGTCGAAAAACCTAATAACTATGTCTTTGGGGACGATTTACTCCCCCCGCAGTCCCCGTGGGAGGGGCTGCAAGTTACAAAATTTGACCTGTGTTTCCATATAGTAATGGTTACTGGGAAATGTACAGACGTTATCAGGGGGATTTTTTTGGTTTAAGGGCAAGATCTGGTGGGTGGTTACGTGGGAGGATATTTCCATGTAGGAACTTCTAATGGGGGGAGTGAATTTCAATGAAGGGGGTGCAGGATTTTCTAGCATAATTTGGTAAAACAATGAAAAAATAAATATGAAAAGTTTTTTTCTACTGAAATTAAGGAGCAGTATTAAAACTTAAAACGAAAAAAAAAATCATGCATATGAGAGTTTTACCTCCTCGTAATACCTCACTCTTTACGCTGAAGTATTTTTAGTAATTTCAACTATTTATTACACGGCTTTTGTGATTCAGAGGTCATTCTTAAGGAATTGGGACAAAATTTAAGCTTTAGTGTAAAGAGCGAGGTATTGACGAGGGGTGAACCCCCTCATATACGCAATAAAAACATATGAGTCTAGAAGTCCGTTACGTAAGTTAATTCGTAAGTTAAGTATATTTTTTACCAATGAAAACGTTTGTAATAAATTAAAAGTTCTAGTTGCCTTTTTAAGTAATGAAAAAATTTGAGGGCAACTAGGCCTCCTCCCTCGCTGTTTTTTTCTCAAAATCTTCCAACTAATTGCAATTAATTAATATGCAAATTTCGTTTTAATTATTTATGTGCGGAGAGCCAAGATCAAAACATGCATTAATTCAAAACGTCTAGAAATGAAAATAAAAAAAACAAGTTTTTTCAAATGAAAGTAAGGAGCAACATTAAGAATTAAAACGAACAGAAATTACTCCGGTTATGAAAGGGGATTTTCATCCTCAACGCCCCGCTCTTTACGCTAAAGTTTCTTACTGTTTTAAAAAGTAGATTAAAGAGAAAGAGTCAAACTTTAGCGTAAAAGAGCGAGGCGTTGAGGAGGGAAAGCCCCTTTCATAACCGGAGTAATTTCTGTTCGTTTTAATTTTTCATGTTTTTCCTTACTTTCATTTGAAAAAACTTGTTTTTTGTTTAATACTGAAAAAGGATTATTTTTTTTTATATATTAAGCTGAAAAAACATTTTTAAACCAAAAGTAAGAAGCAACATTAAAACTTAAAACGAACAGAAATTATTTTGTATATAAAAGGGGCTGTCCCCTCTTAAACGCACCGCTTTTTACGCTTAAGTTTTCTACTGTTTTAAAAATTAGAGTTGTGAGAAAGAGTCAAACTTTAGCGTAAAGAGCGGGGCGTTTAGGAGGGGACATCCCCTTTCATATACAGAATAATTTCTGTTCGTTTTAAGTTTTATGTCACTCCTTAATTTCAATTAAAAAAACTTGTTTTTTTCAATAATTTCTGAACGGCTTTGAATTAAAGCAGGTTTTGATTTTGGCTCATCGTACAGGAATAATTAAGACGAGATTTACATATTATTTTTTGCTGTTTTTTTGGCTAAATGGCTTTCTCAAAGTTTTGATCAGACGATTTTGAGAAAAAGGGTGGAGGAGGGGGCCTGGTTGCCTTCCAATTTTTTAGCTACTTAAAAAGGCCACTAGAACTTTTAATTCTACTTACGACGGTTTTATTAGTACTTCAGAAGCTGAAAAAGATGTCACCTTAAAGAAAGGTCTATGGATAAGTGCCATATGTGCAATTTTTTCAGAATCTGGCTGGTTTGGTCCAAGAGAATACACAATTGAAAAATAAACCAAAATTTTCTAAGAGCGTTAAGGACCTGGAATTAGCTTTGAGGACCAGCGTTGACGTTAAGATCAAGGGGAATGACTTTTCTAAGAAAAGAATAAAGACTGAATGTGTTTCTGAACGATTACGTGATGAACCGGGTGCAAATATTTCTAAACGTAAACCGTCAAGAAAAAGGTCGGTTGAAGAGCTAAGTGACCCAGATAACAAGGCTTTGAATAAAAAAAAAAGTGAAACTCACAACTAGATGTTTAAAAATTCGAACCCTTCAATACCAGTCACGGCTGATTGTATTTCCGTTTTATTATTTGATGAAGGGTTTACCAGTATTCAAAATAATGATAGAAGTTTCAATAGATTATCTAAAGTTTTCAGTGCTGTTCCATCTTGGCTAAAAGAAAAATTATCACCAGGCAAAGTTTCAGATGGAGAAGGTGAAGGCACAACTAGTGTTAAACAAAAAACAAAAGACCAGGATGCTTTTCATATACCACCATCAACTACAATGCTCCCTGACGACCAAGGAAAAGACATCGATACTGAGGGTGACAATATGATTACGTCAACAAGTATTTCATCCTCAGCATTTGTGGAAAGTCATATACAGGACTCTCAGCTATCTATTTTGGTAGTGCCTTTAAATGCATCACTTCAGTCTACAGACCAATCCGAGTACAATTCTTGTTCCAAAACTTTACAATTAAATCGAAAAAGAAGCTTAGATTATAATGAATCTGCTGAAAGCAGTACAAACGTGAGCAGAAGTCCCAATGTTTTCACAGAGGATTCAGATCTTGGTATTAACGGCGTCAAAAAGGATCGCCTAAGTTTATGGTCATCTACAACTCACAGAAAGATTGAGAAGCTTTCTTCATATTTGCCGATGCAAAGAAGTGACATGTTTTGGTCCCCATTTTATCATGGTAATGCTACATATGGTGGAGCTTCAGCCTACCACTTTGAAGCGACTCAGTCTTTTAGGCGTCGAGTCATATCTGTGAAGAACAGGGTGAGACCGGCTGATAAGCCCAGACCCATGCCTACAATGGTGAGACGCATATGCGAAGCCCTCGAATCTTATTCCCCTCCTACTCATTTAGAAACGCCCAGAAAACAAATGTTAATTTTGGATCTATCTTCAAGTTCCATAGGATCTTTTACAGGATTTTCTAAACCGGCCAAAAGTCTTGGACCTCCACTGAATGCCTTGCCTCTACCACCCTCTGCAGCAAAGGGTATTTTTCCACCTCTTAAGAAAACTAAAGAACTGAGAGAACCTTCTAAGTTTCTAGTTTCTGATCTACAGCAAATCGGAGTTCAGAAGACAAAAACTGGTAGAAAAATCGTGGAAAAAGTTTGTGATGAAACAAAACGCACCAAAGTCGAGAATATAGTTAACGAGTTTCAGCTTGAAACTGAAGAAAAGCCGTTGTTGGAAGTATCAGCACCGGCAAACATTGTACTTTCCACTCCATTAAAACTGTTCATTCTTGGCTTAGAAAATAAATCAGCTGCAGTCCAAGAAAGAAATGAGGATTATACTATTTTCAAATGTAACGAGACTGTAAGCTTGAATGATGATCAAACTGAAAATTCAGTCTCTGCCAAGTTCAAGTTTGATGAATGTCCAAACCTTGAACACCCTAAGCAGGTTTCAGTCGTTTTGGCAGCGTCAAAGAACCCTAGTGTTGAAACTAATAAAGGGAATTGCTGTAGAGTGGACGTGTAAAAACTGTTTGGTCAATCATAGTACAGATATGAAGTTTTGCCCAGCACGTGAAGAAGAAAAAGATAAGATTAAGGAGCCCATAGCTTAGTAGCGGAAAATGGCAATTTGGTTGCATTCACATCTTCAAAGCCTGGCTCTGAACCGCTATTACCGAAACAGCCTACTATCCTAGTGTCATCTGGTGCATTTAAACCAAAACCAGGGATTTGATATGCCCTGTATGTCATATAATATATTTCCGATATTATATCGGAGATATAATATCGGAGATATTCCGATAGAATATAGCACTATATTTCCACCAGTTATTTTTTTTCCGGACCATCTCGTATAAAAATAATGGAAAAAAAAGTTTGGGAGGGGTTTCGTTCATTCTGAGTAATATTTTGGAACCTTTTATAGTAAATAATTTTAGGACAACCCGCCTTATAATGTGATTTTTTGACCCACCAAACCCCCATAGCTGACATTGCCATGAGGTCAACATTTCGAGATAACCGTTTCACTCAGATTGATCTTGAGGTTCGAAACTTTTGCCTTCAGGGGGAATATGTTCCACCTAGCTCAAACGGCAAGGGCTCCGATAGTAGAACAAGTAAATTCCTCACAGACTATCTTTTTTAGAAACGGTGAGTAAGTCGCAGCTTATTCATATTGGCAAATTGCAAGGAATTTAAACGTGTTATTGGATATACAAACCGGGTCCTAACTCCTTAACCACTAGCGTTTCAACAGAAAATATGATTCTTTTAAACCGGAATTTGGCATGGATTCTCAGTGTCAGTTCAAAAACATACTACGTCATGATTTTCTGCAAAAATAAACTATGGCTGACTCACTGTAAAAACTAGTTCAGTGCTGGCTCGGTACAAACATGAGTTAGGTACTAACTAAATGAAATAAATCCAATAAAATACCGACATGCAATTTTACTGTCTTCTAGTGATGCTTAAATCCATTGAATACTAATTTCTGCTTTTGGACACTTGTACTGAAATTGAAAATTTAATATTTTTTTTCATTCTCTTTAACCGATTAAAGAATAAGCTTGACATGTACAAAAATTCGATAAAAATTGATGAGTTGATAATAAGTAAAGTCCCAGTTCAAGTGTCAAAAGTTTTATATAAATTGTAATATCTGAGTATGACATTTATGATTGATGAAATCCATGTTTTTATTAAACTTGAATCTTAAGATATTAAAAAACTATCTTTAGCAGAAATTTTCTACAAAAATATAGATTCCTTTGTAGCAACTTTAGCATCATTCGACAATTTTATCCTCATTTAAAAGTCTTTTGGTCCCGTTTGACATCCATAAGAAAGATCAATGCAAAAAAAAAAAATGATATCAACCGGTTTAAAAACACAAGCAAAATATTTTGTTTCGGGGTATGGCACTTCCATGACTGTTAAACAAGCCTCAAATTACACACATAGAAACATTTATAAAACTTTTCTGTTTCTTTTTTTGGAAATTTTTGTTCTCGAATAAGCATCGAAGTTTGACTTTTATTTTTGTTTCTCAAGGCTTAAGAAGAGAATAAAATAATAAGTTTTAATACTTATTCATCTTTTGATTTCATTACTGCACAATCCAGACTACTGTGCTTAAAGATCTACTTTTGATATGTTCTATTTGAGATTAAGAAATGAGACATTTTAATGCACAGACTGAAAAATATTCTTCAATAAAAAATTCAAAAGATTAGGACTTTTGTATTCCTGTTGAATTGAGTTTTCAATTTGGACGGCAATGATAGCCGCCTTGAGTCTCATGAGATAGAAGGTCGTGTTCCAAAAGCAAAAATATAGATGGCGTCTAAGACTGGCCAAGTAAGATACTATGCATAAAATAAATGGTCATTTAATTTTTTCAAAATTGTCACCAGTTCTTCCAAAGAACATTCCACAAAATTGTCTTTCTGTTCATAAAGACAATTCTGTTCAGAATTGTTCATAAAGAATTCATAGTATGCTTCGCACAAATGACACAAGGTTGCCAAGAGTTTGACTCAAGAAAGTTTCGCACTTTTGGTTCAATAGTGCTTTTGGTTTCACCCTGATTTGGAAAAATTTGCTTCTGAAATGACCTTAGTTTTCTTTTTCTGTGTCGGAGCAGAACCTTATTTCTATCTCCAAAAAGCAAATTTTTTTTTTGATTTAACAATGTATAAAAAAAAATGGCTGAATAATTGCTAATCAGGCAAAAACCAATTAGAGGGGATATGTTCAGGCAAATGGATCTCAAAATATTGTGATATCTGCATCTGCAATTCTCTCTCAATTACCAAATATTTTCCTTATAATATACCTTTTTTGAAGCTGTGTCTCACTCCAAAATGTATACCCTTTACAAGCTAAGCTTTTACTTACGTGCCTGCAGAGGCACTAATGCATGAAAATATAGAGAGAGGCAAAAAGTTCCGTGGATTTTTTTTATGAAGATATATAAAAAAAGGTATTTTTAAAAATCTACAGGAGGGGATAATTTTTAAACAAAAATACTAAAAGAAACTATTTTAAAAATCTAAAGGGGAAGGGGGTATTGATAAAAAAAAATTATTTCAAGCCTTGATTAAGATAAATGAGAAGAAATCAACATAGCAAGACAGATATTGCTGCAACAGCGAACGATGGATTGAGGAGATTGAGCTTTCTTATCAAAAAAATCTATTTGCAAAAAAATATAGTTCAAATTAACAATATGCTGAACGTTAAATGTCAAAAATACAACTAAGCTCTTATGACGACAATACTAATAAAAAAAAACTGACTATAAACAAGCTGCAGGGATCATGCTCTCATCATTCAATTTGCCTATTCCATAGCATCATGATTAAAGAGATAGTGCAATTACATGCAAATTGCTGCCTGCAAACTTGACTAGCCCAGTCTTTGTCAATTCAATTAGACATTAATTTTCTATACCAATCAGGGATGTCGATTTAAGCTGTGCATTTACTCCCTAAATACCCCCCAGAAGATTTCGAAAAATTTCTATTTTAGTTTTCCAGACAAAATACCTCTTTCTTGTATTTACATTGAAAAAACAAATATAAAAACAAAACAAAATTGCCCCCTAGACTTTAAAAATATATTTTGCCCTCTCCTCTCTACATTTTTGTAAACTGGTGCCACCTAATAGAGTAGACCAAAAGAGTGCTATTATTGGTTTAAAAATGCAAATCGCAAGAAAAGGTGTAATGTTTTGACGGAATAGTTTTATGTGGTCACCTACGGACAAAAAGTGTCGAAAAGCCCTAAAAAACATGAGGCAATCACAAGAGGGTATTTCCATAGGAAGAGGGGTTTTTTCCCGGGGAAATAAGCCTAGAACCCATTTACAACAAAACGTCTGGCGAAACTTAATAGCTGTTGCTTGGTAGAAAATGTACCGGAAGAGAGTAAATGCAATGTGAACTGATGCCATTTAATAGAGTAGACCAAACGAGTGCTATTATTTGTTTGAAAATGCGACTCGCAAGAAAAGGTATAACCTTTTGACAGAATAGTTTCATAGTGTCACCCATGGAAAAAAGTGTCAAAAAGCCCTAAAACACATCTTGCAACCATAAAAGTCCTACTTAGAACCAATCTGTATTAAATATATATTTTGATTTACATTAAACGTTACGCTTTTGTTCTTTAATAAAAATCACTTCTTCTTCAGCTTTAAAGAAAATATATCTGTTTATATTTTCTTAATCTATTTCCTAACTTAGCCTATTTCCGAGTCCTTGGAAGATCTTTTTAGATAGAAGAATTACTTCTATTTCCTGAGAAATCTGTCCAGTACGAATCTTGATTAAAAGTATAACACGAAAGTAGCATTAGCAATAAATCTGATGTCTTACAAAAACCCAATTTCCAGGTTTTACGAAAAAACTAGCAATTTGTTCAAGCAATTGAAAGCTGTAACTATTTGAATATAATAATCTACATCGAAAAACTTATTATAAGAATTTATACTCATGTTGGCCAAAAAGAGCTGGAACAAAGTTTTTCATAAGTAAGTTTTTCATAGTAGGTTATTCATATTCAATGGCAAAATGAAAATTTTTCAAAAAGCTTATCCAAGGGTATTACATTGATAACGGAAAACTGAAGAAAAGCAGCAATCGAAGTAATAAATATATCATAATGATCAAGTAAGAATATTTTTTGTATTTTACCTAAAATTGCCTTAAATTATTTTGTATTAAAGGCGAATAATATTTACGTTGGAAAGAGTAAAAATGTAGTGATTAAGGTGATAAACTTATCCAACCATAATACATTGCAAAATAACAAGCTTGGTAATTTGGATAATACAAGACATGTTCAAGAGCAATATCAGACTTGATTCAGGTACGCCGATTGGTTTCTGGCCAAACCATCTGTTTGGGTGAAGACATTTCTGTACAGGAAACACCGGAAATTGGTGTAAAGGCAGTACTAGACATGTTCGTGATTATTGCTATAGCCAAAAATAATGAAAGAAAAATAGACCTGTAATAGTTAGTAATAATAGACTTTCATGGACCTTAGAGAATCTTTCCAGTTTCGGCTTTTTTTTTTCTTTTATAAGAAAATTATCAAAAACCACAACCTTAAAGCGGCATATATAAACATTACGTCATTAGTTTAATTATCTTTAATTATATAATCTATACATATATTGAGACTTACTAGGAGTTTAAGAAACTCGTATCCCAGGGTTAGGAAACATGAAATTAGGTATTAATAATTGAATACTAATTGCTCATTTTGTGACTAAAAAGTGCTAGATGTCGGTCACAGTAGTATATACTATGTATATACTACTATACCTGTAGAGTCACTAACGGAGTGAGTCACTAACGGAGATAGTAGTGCCCCACATGGATTTTCCTTGGAGTTACAGGAACAAATAGACAGGGACCGATGTAGAAATATGGTGTTTTATTAGAAGATTTTAACGCCAGAGTCCGTAGAAATAGGGATAAATGGAATTTTATACACCAAGAAATATGGATAATGGTGAAATAGATAAATTTGGTATATTATACGAAAACAGTAACGGCTACAGACTACTGCAATTTTGTAGGTATAACATTCTAGCTATAACCAACACAGTGTTTGGTCATAAAATCACCCATGAGTTCACATAGTATTCTCATGGTGGTAGGACAGCTAACCTTATTGATTATGCTATTGTAAACAGAAGACTTGCAGGATTAACACAATATGCTAAGGTATATAATACTGCTGTTCTTGATGTGAAAAGTAAATGCCACGTTTAGTAGTGTCTAGGGTTAATTTGAAGCTGAAATTCCGAAAGGGTTACTACCTTCCGGGAAGCTATGACGCTAGTAGACTCCACAAGGAATTCCCTCCCTCCCCCTCTCCGAGGAGAAAATTCCCCCTGGAAAATTCTCTCACATGGAAAACTCCACCTGAAAGTTCCACCCTCTCCGACAATTCCCCTGGAAAATTCTCCCAACATGCAAAATTGAGCAGCAATGGGAGAATAGTCTAAGACAAATAAAAAGAATGAAGAAACGTAGGAATCATGGAAATTCAACCTATTGGCCCATGAATAAATACAAGTAGAATATGCGGTTTAGAATCAAACAGTTTGTGATAACAAACTGTGAATAAGGAGCGACTCAGGCTAACAGTAAGCAAAGCTCTAAAAAAGAGAAGCAATTGTGACAATAATTAATACATTAAAAGACTTCATACTGACTCCAAAACACAAAGTTCATTAAGCTTAATAATATACAAGAAACACCACAAGGCTCAGAAAATTTGCCTGATTTTCGGGAAAATCCGCTGCCCCATTTTACACATCTTGGCTGGTGACGATTCTGGTTGGAACCAGACCAAGTCCATAGGAAGTAATTACTAGTACTTCCTAGTCCAAGTTCCTAGTCCTAGTCTCTAAGTTTGACTCTTTCTCACAACTCTACTTTTTAAACAATAAAAACTTTAGCGTAAAGAGTGAGGAGGGGACAACCTCTTTCATATACGGAACAGTTTCTGTTCGTTTTGAGTTTTAATGTCGCTCCTCACTTGCAGTTCAAAAACTTGTTTTTATTTAATTTCTGAACGTTTATGAATAATTAAAACGAAATTTGCACATTAATGTTTTTTGCTAAATAGGTTTCTCGTAGTTTTGATGGGACGATTTTGACAAAACAAAGGGGTGGAGGAGGAGGCCTAGTTGCCCTCTAATCTCTGGCCACCTAAAATACACTAGAGCTTCAATTTTGTCCCAATTCTTTAAGAATGAACCCTGAATTATAAAGGCCGAAGAATAAATAGTTGAAATTACTAAAAATACTAAAGCGTAAAGAGCAAGGTACTGTGGAGGATATAAACCCCCTTTTATTCGAAATATTTTATGTTCGTTTTAAGATTTAATGCTGCTCATTACTTCCAGTTGAAAAAAAAATATTTATTTTCTCATTGTTTTTTTCTAAATAATGTTAGAAAATCCTGCGCACCCTTCATGGAAATTCTCTTCCCTCATGATAGATTCCTTCATGGAAAGAGCCTCCTACGTAACCACATAACCATTACTGTATGTAAACAATGGTCAAAGTTTGTGACTTGTAGCCCCTCCCCCGTGGACGGTGGGGGATGAAGTCGTCCCCAAAGACATAGGTATTAGGTTTTCGACTAAGTTGAACAGAATCAATATCCCAAAATTTTGATACGGTGACTTTGGGGAAAAAATATGCGTGGGAGGGGGCCTAGGTGCCCTCCAACTTTTTGGTCGCTTAAAAAGGGAACTAGAACTTTAATTTACGTTAAAATGACCCCTCTCGCAACACTCTATAACGACTGGGTTGATACGATTACCCCTGAAAAAAAAAAAACAACAAAAAAAAAACAAAAAACTTCTACAGTAGGATTCTCTGATATGCTGAATCTGATGGTGTGATTTTCTTTAAGATTTTACAACTTTTATGGGGTGTTTCCCCCTGTTTTCTAAAATAAGGCAAATTTCTAAGGCTCCTAACTTTTGATGGGTAAGACTAAACGTGATGAAATTTATATATTTAAAATCAGCATTAAAATGCAATTCTTCTGATGCAACTATTTGTATCAAAATTCCGTTTTTTACAGTTTAGATTCCTATTGAGCCGGGTCACTCCTTACTGAAGTTCGTTACCACGAACTGTTTGATATTTATTGTATTCATTTTCATTTAATTATATTATATTATATATATATATAATGGATTTTTACAACAATAGTTACATCAAAAGAATTACATTTTAATGTTGATTTTAAATATATAAGTTTCATTAAGTTTAGGTTCAGCATTCAGGTTCAGCATTGCAGAGAATCCTACAGTAGAAGTTTCAAGCTCCTATCTACAAAAATGTGGAATTTTGCATTTTTTGCCACAAGACAGATCACGGATGCGTGTGTATTTGTTGTTTTTTTTTTTTTTGTTTTTTTTCCCAGGAGTGATCGTATCGACCCAGTGGTCCTAGAATGTCGTGCGAGGGCTCATTCTAATGGAAGATAAAAGTTCTAGTGCCATTTTTAAGTGACCAAAAAATCGGTGGGCACCTAGGCCCCCTCCCACGCTCATTGTTTCCTAAAGTCACCGGATCAAAATTCTGAGATAGCCATTTTATTCAGCATAGTCGAAAAATTAATAACTTTGTCTTTGGGGACAAGTTAATCCCCCACAGTCCCCGTGGGAGGGGCTGCAAGTTACAAACTTTGACCAGTGTTTATACATAGTAATGGTTATTGGGAAGTGTACAGACGCTCTCAGGGGGATTTTTTTTGGGTTGGGGGGATGGGTTGACGAGAGGGGGTTATGCGGGGGCAACTTTCCATGGAGGAATATGTCATGGTGGAAGAGAATTTCCATGAAAATGCTTTTTAGCATTTTTTTTTAAAGAGCAATGAAAAAATATACATGAAAAAGCTTCTTCAACTGAAAGTAAGGAGCAGCCTTAAAACCTGAAACGAACAGAAATTATTACGCACATGATGGGTTTTACCTCCTCTTAATACTTCGCTCTTTACGCTAAAGTAATTTTATTGATTTCAACTATTTATTCTACAGCCTTTGTAATTCAGGGGTCATTCTTAAAGAATTGGGATAAAATTTAGGCTTTAATGTAAAGAATGAGGTATTGACGAGGGGACGAACCCCCTCATATACGTAATAAAATCATGCGAATTTAGAAGTTCGTTACGTAAGTTAGTTCGTAAGTTACGTGTATTTTTACAAATAAAAACTTTCGTAAAATTAAAAGTTCTAGGTGCCTTTTTAAGTAACCAAAAAATTGAAGGGTAACTAGGCCTAAAAATTTCGTTTTAATTATTCATATGCAGAGTGACAAAGTCAAAACATGCATTAATTCAAAAACATTCAGAAATTCAAGTTTTTTTTAACTGAAAGTAAGGAGCAACATCAAAACTTAAAACGAACAGAAATTACTCTGCATATGAAAGGGGCTGTTCCCTCCTCAACACCCCGCTCTTGACGCTAAAGTTTTTTACTGTTTTAAAAATTAGAGTTGAGAGAAAGAGTCAAACTTTAGCGTAAAGAGTGGGGTGCTGAGGAGGGAACAGCCCCTTTCATATACGGAGTAATTTCTGTTCGTTTTAAGTTTTAATGTTGCTCCTCACTTTCAGTTTAAAAAAAACTTCTTTTTTTTTTATTATTTAATTACTAGTAAAAGAGTATTTTTGTAGATTTTACAACGCCAGAATAATACAACAAATATCCTCTACGATTCAAAGATGTTAAAAAGCTGTCGGATTTTATCAAGCATCTTCAGGAAGCGAACTACTTTGAGTTTTTCCTTTTCTAAATGAAAAGAGGAAACGGTGACAAAAATTATGTGACTCGTAGATGGGTTAGGCTTAGAGACAGCAGGAAAATGAAAAAAAAGAAGAAATCTATTCTTTATAGCGCCTGTGGCATGTTTAGATTGAAATTCTATTTGGAAAATAAACTGGAAACAATTTTATTTCCTGTTTTTTCAAATGACCTGCAGATTTTTGATGTCTCTTCTAATAAGAAAGCACAAAATTTATAGGATAATCAAGCAGTTTGAAATCTAGAGAGCTTATTCAATTTTTAAAGAACTATCTAATATTTCTACGTGAGTTGCAAAATAATAGCCTGTTCTAGCCGGTAGGAGATAGTTAAATAGAGATATTAATTTAGAAATCAATTAATATTTTTTTGACTGAAGCAATATATCAATAATTACAGTTTCAAGTTAATTAATTAAATATAAAATTGGCGACCATTGATTTTTTTTTTTTTTCAAACAATATAAGAGACCTTGGAGACTCTTTTCAGACTTTAACAATCAATACAGATGATATAATGATAAATTTTTGGAGTGTTTTATTATCAATTCTCAGATAAAAAAATAATTTTACGTTCTGGGTAGAGGGGGGGAGCGCTCCCATCTATTCAGGTTTATTTTGGGTTTGTTTCAAATTTAAATTATCTCTTTGGACCTAAAAAGAATTTTTTTTTTTATTAAAAGAAAATAAAATATTTTGATCAGACTAGAGATGGTTTCTTCACATTTTATTGCCCATACCTGCCGAATGTGCGGGTGTTATATCAGTTTGAATATGAAGATGCAGATTTTGTCAAAAATTGTCTTTTATTTTAATGGTATCTTTTTTATTTACAAGAAGCATATAGAATTAAAAATTAGTTGTAAAACGAGTCCTTAAGCAATAACAAAAATAATTTAACTGAAAATTAACATGGACCCAAGAGTGACCAGATATTACTTCCAAAATCATGCCACGGGAGCAATCTCCCTGGTGAAGGGCAAGAAAAAATTCCTAAGCAATCCAAGATCATTGAATGAAGTTCTCTTAATAGAAGCTTTTATGAGGATCGAGTACCGTAAGCCACTGATGGCACGCGAGAGAAAAAAATGACTATTTAAATGCGAGATCTTACAGACCGATCATTCTAACATCCTTTTAACTGTAAGTGATGGTGAAACGCAACAAATAAATTGGTACCTGATTAATATTATAGGGAACATAAATTTGAATTCAAAGAGCCGAATCAGTTTTTCAAACCGGATGTCTCACAGAAACAACCATACATCGGCTTGGATTGCATATAGAGTGAGCTCTTGGAACTAAGGCACATGCTTTAGGCACAACTTTAGACATAATTAAATAAAAAAAACTAATTTTTTTAGCTGAAAGTAAGGAGCGACATTAAAACTTAAAACGAACAGAAATTACTCCGTATATGAAATGAGTTGTCCCCTCCGCAATCCCTCGCTCTTTACGCTAAAGCTTTAAATTGTTTTAAAAAGTAGAATTGTGGCAGAGTCAAACTTTAGCGTAAAGAGCGAGGGATTGCGGAGGGGACAACTCATTTCATATACGGAGTAATTTCTGTTCGTTTTAAGTTTTAATGTCGCTCCTTACTTTCAGCTAAAAAAATTAGTTTTTTTTATTTAATTTCTGAACGTTTTTGAATTAATGCATGTTTGGTTTTGGCTCTCCGCACATAAACTATTAAAATGAAATTTGTATATTAATTCTTTTTTTGGCTAAATGGCTTTCTCTTAGTTTTGATCAGACGATTTTGAGAAATAAAGGGTGGAGAAGGAGGCCTAGTTGCCCTCCAATTTTTCGGTTACTTAAAAAGGCAACTAGAACTTTTAATTTTTAACGAACGTTTTTATTAGTAAAAAATATACGTAACTTAAGAATTAACTTACGTAACAAACTTTCATAACCTTATATTTTTATTATGTATACGAGGGGGTTTGTACCCTCGTTAATACCTCGCTCTTTACACTAAATCGTAAGTTTTGTCCCAATTCTTTAAGAATGACCCCTGAATCAGAAAGGCCTAGAATAAATAGTTGAAATTACTAAAAATACTTTAGCATAAAGAGCAAGGTATTTATCTCCTCCTAAATACCTCGCTCTTTATGCTAAAGTATTTTTAGAACCCCTCATATGCGTAATAATCTCTGTTCGTTTTAAGTTTCAATGCTACTTCTTCCTTTCATTTGAAAAAACGTTTTCATGTTTATTTTTCATTGTTTTCTTATAGTAATGCTAGAGAATCCTGCGCCCTTGTCATTGAATTTTTCTTTCCCTATGACAGATTCCTCCAAGGAAAGATCCTCCAACATAGCCCCCTCTCCTCAGCCCCACCCCCAAACAAAATAAAATCCCCCTGAAAACGTCTGTACACTTCCCAATAACCATTACTATATGCAAACAATGGTCAAAGTTTGTAACTTGCAGCCCCTCCCCCAGGGATTGTGTCGGAGTAAGTCATCCCCAAAGACATAGTTATTATGGTTTGCGACTACTCTGAACAAAATGGCTATCTCAAAATTTTGATCCGTTGACTTTGGGAAAAAAATGAGCGTGGGAGGGGGCCTAGATGCCCTCCAATTTTTTTGGTCACTTAAAAAGGGCACTAGAACTTTTCATTTCCGTTAGAATGAGCCCTCTTGCGACATTATAGGACCACTTGGTCGATACGATGACCCCTGGGGAAAAAAAAACAAAAAAAACAAACAAATAAACACGCACCCGTGATTTGTCTTCTGGCAAAAAATACAAAATTCCACATTTTTGTAGATAGGAGCTTGAAAATTCTACAGTATGGTTCTCTGATACCCTGAATCTGATGGTGTCATTTTCGTTAAGATCCTACGACTTTTAGGGGGTGTTTCCCCCTATTTTCCTAAATAAGGCAAATTTTCTCAGGCTCGTAACTTTTGATGGGTAATACTAATCTTGATGAAACTTATATATTTAAAATCAGCATTAAAATGCGGTCCTTTGATGTAGCTATTGATATCAAAATTCACTTTTTTAGAGTTTTGGTTACTATTGAGCCGGGTCGCTCCTTACTACAGTTCGTTACCACGAACTGTTTGAAAGGTGCTCTTGACGGTGCCAATTTTCAATCTATAAAAATATCCATGAAAGGAGGGGAAATAGATAAACCTCCAAGTAGTTGGTGAGTTGAAAGGAGTATAAAATTCACACTCTTCTAGAGTGTTGCCTTCCAAGAGCAGTGAGTTCTCACTATGTACAGAGCCTTGTCATATATAGTCCCTTGAGTTCTTTAGGACGGAATTCTACGCTTAGGCTAATGCTGATGACGAAGTATCTCGCCGAAAAGATAAATGTTTGTATACCCTGTTTAAATTAGGATAATAATATGCTACATAAAATTCAGGTTAGGTAAAAAAAAAACTTCAAGCGCGAGTTGCTTCCTATGGGTCTTTTAATGAAACTCAATTAATCTCGACTAAATGCCTACTTTTTGAAGTCTCAACTTCTTATATATACGGTCACATGACCTACATCTGGGATATTTGTAAGTACTTAGTAGCTATTCTGAGTTAACTTTTGTTTTAGAATTTGTGCTAAATAAATGTAAGCCCTTTTGTATTAGCTGTTTTCATTTTTACCAGTTCCCAGCTAGAGAGGTAAATACTAAAAGTTTACAGTTAGTGTATAGCTAGAGAAAGCTGAGTTCCTAGCTCGTGTTCTGGCACTCTTCAACAGGAATGATGCCAAGGACAGTCATATCAAATTTAAGGGTATTTCGCTTCCAAGTGTAATTTCCACTCAGATATCCTTACGTTACGTACTCCTTTCTTCGGACAGGCTCACCTAGCGGGATGCTAGTGATCCAAAATTGGAATTAAGTAGCCTACTATCCTAGTAGTTCCACCCCCGATAATTCCAACACTGGTAGTCAAGGTAGTTTTTATACCAAGCCTTGCAAGTGTTTTTAAGTTGTACCAGATGTGGTATTAACCATAGGAAGAGACCCGATTCTGAGATTTCTTTCCTCTGGAAATTCACATTACTTACCACTTTTTATTTCCGTATTTATTTGTATTCAGAAATTCCAGATTACAGGTGTTAGTCTATGATAATTAGTACTCCTAAAAAAAAAACGGGAAAATATTTGGAGATTTGGAAATAT
The DNA here is from genome assembly GCF_032884065.1 of Artemia franciscana. NCBI lineage: Eukaryota > Metazoa > Arthropoda > Branchiopoda > Anostraca > Artemiidae > Artemia > Artemia franciscana. Next base: position 21,774,521 of record NC_088873.1, on the reverse strand, counting down.
TAAGAAAACCTAAAAAGCTAAAGCTTCCTTTGTCGAGTGCTAAAAATGGCGAGGAAAGCTAACGTTGAATGCCTGATATTACCATGTAGCTATACCAGAGTTCAACAGATTCTGTCCTTTGGGGTAGTGGTTTGATCAATTCAACTCAAGTTATGAACCAAAATACCCCTTCAACCAGGATACGAAGGCATGCCTGCCTCAGCATATCATGGAACTACCATGCTATCTATAAATACCTGTTTATTAATTGAACCTATACAATACTTTCAAGGGGAACAAACAATAAAGGGTGCTATAAGGTTGCAAACTCATAGTCAAAGGACTCAAACACAGCAGAACCCAAGCCAAAGCGTACCACTGTTTTACTTCAAGTCCACTATCAGATGAGTCGCATGATCAGATGTTACGCTTCAAATTGGAAGTGTCGGGCGATAATTTGATCAACCGATATATCGGTATTTTAACTTTCTATGTCTGTTATATTGATTTCAATATCTTCGATAATTTTTTGGCTAAAATCAATTAACTTTTCACTATAACTCTATGCCAAAGTTAATAACAAAAATTTGATTAAATAGTATTTTACATAATTTTTTTCAAAACATTGAATAATATAAAAACAAGCTTCGATGACAAAATGGTTACCATAAAAATCTAGATTTGAAATTACGCGGGCTCAGCCTCCAGATAAAGAAAGATAAACTACTGGCTATTTTCGGCTATTATAAATCAGCAGCATTTCAATGTTTTCCCCTGAGAACTGTTCGTGATTTTGAGTGATTCAGCAAAAAAAAAGTAGGCTTTTTCAACTGAAAGTAAGGATCAACATTAAAGCTTAAGCGAATAGAAAATATTAGGTATATGAGTAGGAGTGGCCGGTTTTTAGTACCCTCCCCCTCGACATTTAACCCCCAAGAAAGACTCCTCAGTAAATACCCCCCCATGGAAAATAAGGCTTTTCTAGATTTGAGAACTCTATTTTATTTTTTTCCACAGGGGGAAGGAGTTTTGATACTTGTGTATTATACGCCACTCACTCAAGTTTAATAAGAATAAAAGGATAAAGATCCTCCAGAGCCATTGCTGGCGCATAGGGCGTCGAATCTACGTTTCAGTTGCTGGGTTAAAACTCGATAGTTTACGCTGTGTAAAACTCGATAACAGACCAGCTTTGTAGTTAGTTTATTTCAGCTTAGCGCGAAGAAAAACAAAGACAAGTGACAGAATAGATGGGAAATATATAATTTGGGCTATATATTTGCACATAGGAGTGAGGTAAAGGATTTGGATAGTTTGAAGTCAGAAAACGATTCTTACTTCATATTATGCAGAACAATTATACTTAACACATTTTGCATGCAGACCAGCTATGCTTTACCCCTCCCTCCCATCCCTCTCTAATGCACAAAAATATAGCCCAAATTTTTTTCTAAAGTAACGGACAAACTAACGAAGAAGCTGGTTTGTTCTCAAATTTTACGCATCGTAAACTTGAGTGAATGGCGTATAATACATAAGTACCAGAATTGTTCATGGAGAGGAAGCCTAATTTCCCGGTATTATTTAAAAACAATCAGATTTTTTTTTAAACAAGTTTTTCAACTGAAAGTAAGGAGCAACATTAAAACTTAAAACGAACAGAAATTATTACGTGTGTTAAAGGAGTTTCTTCTTCCACAAGACATTGTTCTTTACGCTAAAGTTTTGACTTTTTGTCCTAATTCTTCAAGAACGATTGCTGAAACAGAATGGCCGTATAATTAGAACAATAAGCTTTGTTTTAATATTCTATAAGAAAACTTTAGCGTAAAAAGTGAGGTCTTGAGGAGGAGGCAATCCCTTTCATATACGTTATGATTTCAGTTCGTTTTAAGGTTCGATGTTTTAAGGTCGACCACCAAAAAAGGACAAGAAAAGAAAAGAAGACCGCTAATATCTGTAGATGTGTCAAGCAAGGTATCCCCAATGCCGATAAAAACCAGAAAAGAACAGAAACATCTAACAATAAGAAAAAACGAATTGTAACTAATCAATTGAAGAAGAGATGGGGAAAATCAGAATTGCTTGCCAATAAAACTAAAAGTAATTAAAATCTAACCTGTATTAGGCTCAGCTCTTTTTACCTGGATGGGGTTGGAGTAGCTTAAATAGATTTGGTCTTTTTTTGTGGGAGGAGGAGAAGCAGCCCATTGTTTTTGGTTTTCTTCTTGAAAATATTGTTTTATCTCTTCTTGCATTGTTCTCACTGTTCCATTCTTCCAGTTTCGTATTGCTTTCGTTTTTATTCTTTTGTTGAAATAGTAAAAATAAATAGATAAATCTTAAAACGAGTTCATCTAAAATTGAACATGCAAATCAAGCTTAAAACGAACTAAAATATTTTATTATTGTAGCGTAAATGAAACCTAAAACGAATAGAAACCAAATAAACAATCATAGCAAACAAACATACAACATATACTATGCTACTATAAATGAATGAATAAATCTTAAAACGAATAAAGCCCTAATTAATTATTCAAACAAGATTGAAATGAACAAAAATCACTAAAACAAGAGTATGGGTACAACCTCTAAGCTGTAAAAATGTCCCCGTAAAAGTCTAGAACCTACTGCGTCATTGGCGCTTTACTGAAAATGAATTATGTTGCAACTATTTTCTTACTTGCCTATTACAACATTAAAAATAAAATGAAATTACAGTAAAATTAAATTTTGAAATGATGGGCTTTTCAGCACCTTCTATGATTATATATCAAATATTTAGTTTAATCTTATTTCTTCCCAAACTGTTTGCGACTAATTTAGTTTCACTACAATCAAGAATTTAGCTAATACCTCCATCCCTAACTGTATAAATCTAAGGCCTACTGCGTCATTGGCGCTTAATTGAAAACTAATTATATTACAAATATTCTCTCTTCCAGTTAATACAACATTGAAATGAAATGAAAAATTATACTCTTCAAATTTCACTTATTCATTTTTTTCAATTATAAAAAAGAATTTTACTTTATCGATTTTATTGATTTAATTTGAATTGAGCCTTTAGCCTCCTTACAGTATATTAAACGCTAAATACATATTAATTGCATTCAATACCTTGTGGCAATAAAATGTTTCTCCTTGTACTATTAAATATGACATCCAGATGCCTACAGGTACAGAAATTTACCTCACTACGCCACCGCAGGTGTGGGCACTTCGTACAGATAACAAGCTGAACATGTTCGATGAAATCAGGTTCCAACCTGGGTTTTTAGCCTGTTGGTAAAATGGGTTCTGACTATAACTGACCTAGGAAAATTGCCATAGTTTTCCAGAATGAAATATTTCATTCAGAAAGTGATGCAAATCGATAGTAAGGGGTTGGGGGTGGTATAAGAATATTTGCTGAGACCCAATCATTAGTGAAGGCTCTTGAAAATATTGAGATGGCAAAAAGTGATTCTGAATTTTATGAAGCATTATATCAGTAGTTTCCGACCTTTCTTTTCTCGGGGCTCCATTAAAAATGTTTGATAGTATGGTTCTTACCTTCCATTTTAGGAAATAATACAGACATAAAAATTTTAGTACTGCAACATTTATTAAGACAAACTCTTACAAACAAAGAAAACAGATAACAATGTTATATTGTTGTTTTTGAATGAGATGGATCTTTTTGCCTCTAATTCACACAAAGTTTGTAAAATTTTGGTGTCAATGAAGAGATGATTGTATGAGCCTCCTTTTCAGTAACCATATGAACATGATATTTGGGTTTCATTTCAGCTAATAAGAAAATCCTGTTTTGCATCAACAAAATTTTGCATCAATGCATATGGCAATTTTGTAAGAGGCATCACTGTTTTTTAAGCTTTATTTGACGAAATATTATATCCACTTCTAATATCTAGCCAAAATTGCATTGGAGATACACCCTCAAAAATTTTTATTAAACAATTATGACATGCTTATTAAACCAAGTTTTCTTTCTCTTTACTTGTCAATTTAAATTCGTCATTTTCTTTGTTGATAAATGAATCCTTCATCCATGCATATTTTGTAAAGTCAATGTTATGAAAATAATTTGATAAATTAATTAATAGAGCATCCAAGTGTTCAACAAATGGATTGTTGTTTGCTTCTGTGTTATCTTGGGTGCACATATTTTTAAGTGGAAGCGTGTCGAATTTATTTTCCCAAATTTAACTATCATAGCTCTATTTTTATGAATGCTTTCACATTATCTTTTTGAAAAAATACATTTACCCTTACATTGATTTATTCTAAAAGTTTCATTTTCCTAAGAGTATCCACTAAACATGTCAGTTTAATAATTAAATTACCATCCCTAAACATACTTGCGTTTTTGTTTTCATTTTTTTCTTGTTTTCTTGAACTCGATGTTTATTTCAGATACTATATATAAAATTTAGACCAATCGATTTTTGTCATCGTCTCATTTTTGACAAGTTAAAAGATTCCTTTCAAATATGGACTCTTCTTTTCTTAACCTCCGGCTAGACCTCACTTTGTTATCCTTTCTTTTCGAAAGGGTCAAAAGAATCCCTATGGTTGTGAACTCTATGCTTGTTTAAGCAATATTTTGCCAGCTCAAACTTGACACGGTTCATTTATCCTCTGAGTCACTTTGGTATGAGGTAGCCAACGTTCTTCACAGAGCACAAAAGAAGGTGTAAACAGTCCCATGTTGTCACACAGCTTTGTAAATAATCTCACTTATAATAAACTATTTTTATGTAGTTTATGGCTTTTGTTAATTTATAGAGACGTTTTTAGTTCCTCGCTCATATTTTTGATGCTGGATGTGGTGTGGATTTTACTGGATGTGGCTTTACCGGGAAGGAGCTTGCAAAAAAAAATGTATACATCATCAGTTATCTTGTATTTTCTTCAACACATCAAAAATATCCAATTAAATTTGCGGCTTTAGCCACATCACTCCTTCTTCTACTTGTAATGTGAATTTTGTAGTGCATATATGAGAGACTAATTAATCACAAATATCATCTAATTGATTGTCCTGACAGGAGTGTTTAGCAGCATTGCGAAAGGCTTAAGGTGTTTTGTGCAATTGCATAAACTTTCATTTTATTTTTTGTTAACCCTGGCTAATGTTCGCACCTCCCGAGGGAGTCGCGCCTCCAAGGTTGGAAAATGCTGCATTAGACAGACTAGAATCCAATGGAAATCGAACTGCACTGATGTGTTCTCTATGACACTCTAGGATTACTGGTAATGAATTGGCAGACGAAACTGTTAAGGTTGAGGAATTACTGACAGGCTGTGGACGTGGACCTTTCATTCGTATCTTTCAAAGCTGCTGGAAAGCGGCATTATGGTGACAGACCTATTAAAATGTGGAGCAATGGCATACGACTTAAAAGTTTGAAATACGAATTTTTATTGAAGCCTTTTCGGGCATTGAGAGTTTTTGGAATTATTTCACCCAAACAGGAAGCGTAAATCCCCCAGATGCCAAAATGTGACAGGGCCGTGGAAACAAGAAGACATCTAATCGAAGGATGATTAGCCATGATTAAATACCGGTCTCAGGTATTTCATAAACTGGGTAAGCTTGAGGACAGTTAGAGAAGGTAATTCCCGATAGCAGGTTAAAAATATAGTAAGGTATTAGAAGCGATCTTACTATTTCTACGCATTCAACTACATAAAAAGACGTTTTCATGACGTTGTAGCGCTGAATTTTTGTCATTATTGCAAAGCTTGTACATCTTAGTCAGACAAATGTTCCGGACAGCTAATATTACCGATTCCTTCCGTCATTGAATAATTCTTACGGTTTTATAGACTTAGCCACCCCATTATAAGCAGTTAATCATCCTTCGCTTTTCAGTATATTAAGAGAATTAATTTAGCGTTAGCAACATCTGTAGTCTACCTCTTCGGAGATTCTAAGCAGCATATACACATCAGGATCATGCGCATATACGTCGGATTCCTAAATTATACCCAGGAGAGAAATTTTCAAGTGATCAATCTATTCTGTACGTCATCTCTTAATTAGTAGGAACCCTCATCAAGAAAGCACAATTTTAAGCACTAGCCCCTTTGACTGAAAGGTCTCTTAGGAGTTAAGACGTTACAACTGTACGATCGATTAGGTCTGTTCCTTAGCAAGTGCTAACGCTTTGGCAAGATGTGCGTTTCACTAGGTTCTCATGGGACCTAACTCCAAGCTAATTGTGTTTGTGAACTTCTAATCTTGAATATCCATGCTTTCACTTTTCTTCATTTTCACTAATTCTGCGACAACATGTTTTATTTCGCAAAACATGTTTTTTGGCAGTCTCTAGGTATATTGCAGGAGCAAAATATGTTTTATTTATTAGAACAAGGAGGTGGATAGTTTAGGGAAGAATATTCTGCAGAGAAAAATGTCCTTGCGCAGCAATTGTATGACTGCACAGAAAAAATACAAATCAGATTATATAATTTACGAAATTATATTATTTAACAGATGTGTTTTGAGCATCTTTCCTTGTTAAGGAGGGCGACTAGGTGCCTCCGACCTCTGTGAGGTCCCTAAATATTTTGTTTTAAGAAAAAGATTCGAACAAACAGCTCCCTAGCCACTTATTTAGGAGAAAGTCACAGCTATATTAAGTTTCATCTGTACTGATGTAGGAGAGGGAAGTTTAGTGGGCATTGAAGTGTGGTTACGTGCAAATTTGGGACTTCGGACTTGCCCTCCCCCCCCCAAATAAACTAGAAGAGGGCAATTCAAAGTATTGAAACTCCCTATAATTTTAAGTTGTTTGATATAATTAATCTTTAAATTAACCCACCCCCTCCCCTAAAAAAGACAACAAATCCTATGTTACTAAGTATTCAAATCGAAACAAACAGGTAAACAGGTATCCTTGGCCATCATTCTGGCGAAGTATAAAATTTCATTTTGGTAAACACCTGACTGGCACCTCCACTCCAGGCTTAAGGAAATTTTCCTCAAAAAACTTCAATAAATGATTAGTTTCTGATTGACGTTTCCTTTTCGAGATTCTAAAAATTCCATCTTTTGCAAAAGATTCATGAGTGGTTTTTCCTATTTTTTCTCATTAAAATCTTCGAAAAAATGCTTTCTATATTCATTAAAAGGCAGCTAGAGCAGTCTTGAAATGTTAGTCCTACAAAACTATGAAGAAAATCTTTGGTTCCACGAATTTACCGTAATCATTGTCGGTGATTTTCAAGAATTTAAAAAGAAAACCATATAATTTGTAAGGACTCAATTTAAATATATGGATGTTCTTACTGCATAAAACATCTCTCTAATTTTAAAACAGCCCAACACCAGTTGAAAAGTCGTTGTTTTCTTTTACAAACACTAAATTTTACCCAAGAAATTTCTTTGTTTAGGTTTTTCATTGTTCAATTACTGACTCTTCGTTACTTTTTCAATCGCATAACATATTTTAGCCTGTAATACAATTAAATTAACACAGAATATTTCTGTAGGGTGAAATGGAAACAAAATGAAGAGTCATAATTAAACTTTTCCCCTAGTAGTTTTATGCAAAACACATAGTACATCTTCCCATTCCTTTACTTCACGAAAATGTGCGAGATAAAAACATATTAATGTGTTATTTTACAATGAATTGAAGCTCAAGAAAGGGGAAGGGTGTAATTATAAGAAGGATTAATACTTAAGATCCTGCAGCCATGATAAACAAATTTTTACTGAGCAAAGATAAGGGCAAACATTCTGATCGAACATTTTAGGACTCTATGGTATGGGAAGTTACATTCCTGGCAGGTTAAAAAAAACTAACTAACAAATCGATTGTCATATTGAGGGGGACTCTAATCAGCTGCAATAACGGTCACCACCTATCAATTAATTAAATTGCCGCAAACTAGTTGACATTAACTGCAAGGATTGTAATGCAATTAGCAGCTGTAATTACGGCCGTTCATGACTTTCAGCTCTTTTAAGAACTAAATGAAAAAAAATTTTAACCTTTAAGAGTTCAAAAGTCATTTTTGAGTTATAACTGCCACCTCTGTCTTTTAGTGTCAAGTATATTGAACGGATGCGGAAGCCTATGTATGTTCAATACAAGTAAATTTACCGACAAGATGTATGAGCATACATTCAAGAAAACCGTATTAGAAAAACAAATTGTGAGTACCTGTATATTTTTTTAAGAGGGCCAAGTCCTTAAATAATTTCCAAATTGAGACCAAGATTTTCAAAGTTTTGCCTGAAAAGAACCAGATCTTGTAAGATTGTTCAGCAATTACACACTTTACCAACATTTCCAGGAAAATTTGGCCTACCCCTTCACTCTATTAGCTTTTCAAACAGTTCATGGTGACGAACTGTAAGTAAGGAGCTACTCGGCTCAATAGTAACCGAAACTATAAATAGCAGAATTTTGATATCGATAGATACATCACGAGAATCAACTTATTATGCTGATTCCAAATATATAACATTCATCAATTTTAGTGTTACCCATGAAAAGTTACGAGTCTGAGAAAATTTGCCTCATTTTTGAAATAGGGGGAAACACCCTCAAAAATTCAAGGAATCTTGACGGCAATCCCACCATCAGACTCAACGTACCCGAGAACACTACTGTAGAATTTTCAAGCTCACATATACAAAAATGCGGAATTCTGCTATTTTTGCGAGAAGACAAATCACAGATGCCTGTTTATTTGTTTTTTTTTTGTTGCTGTTTTTCCCCAGGGATGATCTCATTGAAATAATGGTTGTAGAAAATGAGAAGGAGGCAAATTTGAACGAAAATGAAAAGTTCTAGGACCTTTATTCAGTGACAAAAATTGGAGGGCAACTGGCCCCCCTCCCTCACCCATTTATTTCCGTTATTTGATCAAAAATATAAAGTTATTTGATCAAAACTTTGAGATAGCCATTTTGTTTGGTATAGTTAAAAGATCAAATAAGTATTTTTTTTAAGACTAAAGTTTACCCCTCCACAGTCCATCGGGAGAGGCCTCTAAGTTATGAATTTTGTCCATTGTTTATGTATAGTATTTGTTGTCTGGAAGTATAAAGACATTTTTTGGGTGGTAGGGGATTTTGTGCTTGGGATGGAAATCCATTTGGAGAATCTCCCTTGGGGACTGGAATTTCCTGGGGGGGGGGGTAAAAATTCTATGGAAAATTTTACACTGGAGGGACTTCACAGAATTCCTTGTTAATTGTCTTAAATTATCTTTGCCAACTCAATTTTGCACGTGGGGATGTTATGGGGGAATTATCTGGGGCTATTTTTCGCGTGTTTTGATTTCTGGAAAAACTATACGGAAGAGGGCATTTCTAGAGTGATAGAGAAACCGATGAGGGATTAAAGTCTTTTTCAAATGAAAGAATGCTCAGGATAATTTTAAGGCTGAATCGTCCGCAAGAAATTTTACGGGGCGGGGGATTTTCAGCGAGGATGGAACTGTCTGTAGGGAACTTAACGATGGGGCGTATTTTATTTTGGATGAAATTTTCACGGTGGAGTTTCCTGTTAGGGGGGGGGGGTATATCTCATGAATTATTTGAAAAACAAACAGAAATTAAATACAAAAAAAATTTATTTTTAACTGAAAGTAAGGAGCAGCATTTAAACTCAAAACGAACAGAATTTATTCCGTATATAAAGGGTTGCCTCCCTCCTCAATACCTTGCTCTTTACGCTAAAGTTTGACTATTTGTCCCAATTTTTAAAAACGGCTATTGAAACACAGGGGCCGTTGAACTTGAATAGGAATCTTTTTTAAAAGTGCTTGCAGCTTTAGCGTAATATGTACGTCAGCATGAGTGGTGAATCTGGCTGAAAAAAGCTGAGTGTATACGACATCCACCTTTTCTCACCTGAAAGCTTGATACTACTGTCGTCTGCAGCAGCTCATTGCTGACGATTTTAGTAAAAGCTAAGCAACAGCCCTTGTATTTATGATTATTTAATGTGTGTGTATTGCTTATAATGTATTGCGTAATGTTTTTAAATTCACCAAGTAGCGTGTTTGTTAAATAGTTACTTTTCTTCACCACCGCTTGAATAGCACATGCTTCAATAGCAGCCTCCTCTTCCCCCCAATAAAATACTGCAGCTATGCCTCTGCATATATATATATATATATATATATATATATATATATATATATATATATATATATATATATATATACTGTTTATTTACAATACTGTAAAAAGAGTAAACTTACATACCGAATATCTTGGAATATATCGAAATTTCAAAAAAATCAAATGCATTAATAGCATAGAAAAATAAATAACTAAAAAAGAAAAGAAAATATTTGACAGAGGAATTAAACAAGATAGTAAACTTATCACTGCAAAAGACTTATTTTAAAAGTAAAAAATTTATGTTGTCTGGAAACTAAGAAAGATAATAGTTGAAAGCTTATTAGAAAATGATGGAAATATTTATAGACAACCATGGTAGATACATCCCTGACTACCCAGTAAAGAGTTACAAGCTATGCTTGTTTTCAAAAACAACGAATCTGTTAATTTGGGTGCACTGTTAGTGTTTTGCTATTTTAGTAAAGTATTGCTTTGGGGGAGAAATAGGAAGTCTTTTGGAGGTATATCAGAAAAGTTCGAACTGAAAGTTTTTATGATCTCTTGTCTCTTCGTCCATGATCGCTTATGAGTTATGATCTCTTAATCCCAAATCATATATGGCTTAAACTCAGAACTTAAAAAAAATAAACTCAGCCTAAAAAATTACACCCACTGTATGATAAATACTTAAGAAAAAGTGATTTCCCAATATAGTTTGGTCAACAGAAATAAAGTCCTTTAATAACTAAAACTTACAGCGAATCGAAATTACTATCAATGACGTGACGAAACCAACAACAAACATAAATCAAAATGTATAATTGCTTCAACGATCATAGATAGTGCTACAGATGAATAAATGAATCCTGCAACGAATATAAATCGTAATGAAAAATCAAAGTTAACCTTAAAACGAGCAGCAATTACCCAAAACAGGAGTGCCCCATAAATCTTCCAAATGTTAAACTGTTATTTGCATTATACTGAAGACAATTGATTTTTGTATATTTGTCTTAGCATCAACAAAAACACAACAAAAACAATGAAATAAGGCTAATAAAAGTTTACAAATAAGAGTGGGCCACTCTCCCTCCCTCTCAAGCCATTTTAAGGTCGGAAGCATCAAGTATCATTGGTGTTTTATTGAAAAGTATGTTTATATTGGACAGTATTTACCAGCAAATCAATAAAAGAAATAGACTCTTTCTATTTTAGAAAATCTGAGCTTGACGGATCGAAGTCAACTAAAGCATTGAGTAGAATCACAATTGACATGAAATATTTGTCTACCTTTCTCGTAAAGCAGTCTATCCTTTGGTTCCCACACAGTAAAAAAATTATGGCTAAATTATGTAGCCATTTAGCACCATAATTTACTAGCCATAATTTAGCACCATAATTTAGTAGGCTAAATTCTGGTGCAGCAAGTGCTCCTACCGCTAAAAAAGCGTACTTTAGCATACATTGTAACAAATTTAACGTTATGGGTGGACCCACTGTATTCGTCACTGCCAATCTCTGTGATCCTGAAATCGTACTTTTTCAACGTTAAATTACCCTCTTTTGTTGCGAAACAACAGTCATTTAGCGTAATTTTTCGTTGGTTTGGCGTGTTAGGCGTGAGCTTCCATTTCCATTTCTGCCAATTATTACTGAATCAACGACGAATGGGCTTTATTCTGGGAAAGACCGTATTAAAGCGGCCAGACTGGCATTGGCTTTAAGTGTTGCAGCAAAGAAATGACTTCTTGAATGTGTAAAAATCAACCATCGTATTCTGAGAGCGCGTTTTGCGATTATCCAGGCAAAAACGACGTTTATAGCAACGTATGCTCCAACAAATAAATCAAATGACTCTGATGAAGACAATTTCTATCAGTCGCTTAGTGATGTAACAAATAAAGTTCACAGCCACGATATATTGGTTGTGTCTGGTGATTTTATGGCAAAAATGGGCTGCCATCAGGATTATACGCCAACGGTGATCGGTTCTCATGGACTTGGTGAAATCACTGAAAATGGAATGAGATTGGTTGATTATTGTATTACTAATGACATGATTGAAGGAGGTACATGGTGCCCCCCTAAAACTATTCACAAATACACGTTGAATTCACCCAATGGTATCACTCGAAAACAGATCCACCATATACTTATCAGCAAGTGAAGAAGAAGGTCCCTTGAAGATGTCAGAGTTTAGTGCGGAGCCGATTCTCTGAGCATCAACTGGTTATATCCACATGCAAAATCAAGTTGATTGTGGTGGGAAAAGTGTCAGTTACAGTTAAGAAATTTCATATCCACAAGTTCTGTCGTAAGACTATTCGTCAAAAATATAATCTTGCGCTAGAAAATAGGTTCACAGCTTTGAGCATCGATGACTCCGACGAAACAAGTGCGGATTGTGTTTGGAAATCACTATCGGAGTGCCTAAGAGATTCTGCAGTGGGAGTTCTAGGAAATAAGAAAAGAAAGAAGAAAGAGTGGATTAGTGAAGAAACTTAGCAGCTGATTCAAGAAAGAACAAATCTGAAGGCTCTTGTTGATAAATACTTACTTAGTCATTCATCTAGTCAGTTTAGGGATAGGCAATACTGTGATAGTTCAAAAAATCAATATAAATATGCCCATAAACGAGTGAAAATGTCCGCCAGGAATGCCAAGAGAACATATGCTGAGAACATAGCAGCTGAGGCGGAAAGAGCAGCCAGTTGGTGTGATAGTACAACCGTCTATATGCTTATTATGAATCTATCCGGTGTGCAAACAAACCCTTACTCCTTCATAGAGGATAAAAGTGGGTGTTGGGTTTTCGCCCCTGTTTTTTTCAGATAAATGACCTGTTTTCGTTTCCGTAATTACAACTGCTAAGATTTTCCTATAGTCTCGTTGCTCCCCTAAGTCTCGTTGCTAAGCTATAGTTGTTTTGCAATAAGTAAGCTAGCAAGCTAAATTTTACTGTGGTCTTCCTGTTCTGGGTCATTGAAAGATAGTATTATTCAAACGAAACCAGGGATTTGAACTCTAATTTAGCAGATTGGTCAGGGCTAACCTAAGGTTCAACCCTACAAAAAGTACTCTTATAAAAAGTGGTGTTTTGCTTTTTAGTCTACATTCAGACACCGTTTAGGGAGTCAGTTTTTCCAGAGTTTGATATCAATGTGTGTTCTGTCAAGTGACCTTTGGAAGAATACAAGTAAGCTATTTTTTACAGCCGTGTGATATTATTTTTCCAGGAATCTAGGCAGGGTAGGAAAAGAGCTCGCGAGAAATACTGTCACTAGAATATCAACAGGAGGCCGTTTACCCTTCAAAGAGATTACTAGAGATATTAGTGATGACCCAGGCTGGGTGACCCTTGCCCTATAGTTTGGCCTGTTTGATCGTTCGTTCACGTTACCATATCCTGGAGCAGGGAATACTGTAAAAGGGTACGAACATACTCCATATTTACGGTATACTAGTGATAACCGTTAGATATTCCATTACAATATTTGGCACCAGCGAGGCTTTCCCCTCCAATAAGAAGTGCAGCACCATTTCCGCACGAATTTCTGGTAGCAGCCGCGGTTACCATTCCAATATCTGGTGGCAACAACTAAAGGACCTGTCAGTAGCATTGATAGTAAAAGAATCCGCGTTTTCCTAAAAGACGATTTAATTTAGCTTACATAGTTGCCTATTGTGAGTTTCCTACACATGAGAAATTCCGGGAAAAAGACCGAATCAATTAAAAATTACGAAAATCTGAATGGAAGTTGGCTAGTTGGAACAAAATAAAATTATACAATTTAATATATCACACAACTACGAGTGGATTTAGTCTAGTAGTAATAGGCTATAAAAATACTACAAAATTCTGAATGGGGTGGTGCCTGGCTGGACTATAATAAAAATTATATAGGACTATAATAATTGAGATGTAACAAATTATTACGAGATAGTACAGAAAGTACAGTCAACCATTTGAAGAAGTATTTTGATGATTAACTGAATTTATAAATACTTGCGGATAGACAGAACATTCACACAAGGTCAGAAAAGAGAAACGAATTAACAGAATTAGACATGAATTCGAAAAAAGTTACCGGGATGAACCAAAAAAATCGTGCATTTATATGCGACTCCCGGTAGGAGTAACCTAGGGAATTTAACATCAGATGGAACCCTATATCTTTCAGGGGTTGAAATAGACATTCCTGACACATGCAACAGGGGGAACTTAGAGGGAGAAAAGAATGTACTGCAGATTCAAAAGGAATTAATTTCATGCAGAGGCCCAGATGACGGAAATAAATATGAGGGTACAAAGAATCCAATCGGGAAGGAGCACACCCTGTAATATTAGAGAACATGAAATAGAAATAGTGGCGGTATTATACGAAGAAAAAATTTTATATGAAAACAAGAAGAAAACAAAACCAGCTCACCTCTCAGATGCTAGGCAAAATGAAGGGAAGTTGCGGGAAAGAGAAAATACAGATAGAGAACGAACAGACTCAGAAAACGAATTAAGAGGATATAATGACAGAAGGAACCAAAGTAGACCTAGTAGTAGGAGTAGTAGGAGCAGTATGGAATCGAGATCCAGCAGGGGGTCACGAAAAAGTAGTCATGCAGATATGACACAATATATATTAAACTCCATGAAGGAAGAAAGAGAGAAAGATAGAAAAAAGGAGAGAAAGATAGAAAAGAAAGATAAGAGAAGAAAGAGAAGAAAATTACAATAGCTAGAGAGCACAAAGAAGAGGCTGAAAGAATAACTAGGTAACAAAAGCAGGAGGCAGATAGAGAGGATAGAAGACAACTAGTGGAAACAATCGCAGGGAGAAATTCCCAAGAGCCTCAGAGATCATCTACAGTAGAGTTTATGTATGCAATAAACCTTCAACCAATAAGAAGAAAATGAAGATTTTTATTTATACCTACACAATTTTGAAAAACTGGTGGAATTAAACGGATGGCAGAGAGAAAACTGTGTGACAATAATTCTGCTCTTTCTTAATTACAGGGCAAAAGCTGGCTTCAAGGCATTACCGATGCACTACTCAAGAGATTTTGGAAGATAAAATAAGCCGTTTTTGAAGAGTTTCAAGTCTCCCACGAACACTTTCAAAGAAGGTTTAAAAGCGAAAGAAAGTGAGACAACGAAACTTACAAAAAATACGGGTAGAAATTGAAAGATATGCGTTTAAAATGGCTGGAGCTACAAGATTATAGAATGTTAGAAGACCCAGAGGAGAAAAAAGACAAGATGACGGAAGTGATAGAAAAAACATTAATGGAACAATTTTTAGAAAATAACAATCCAAATATGAGAAAGTACTTAAAATAGAACCCCCCCCCCAAAAAAAAATTGAAGAAATGATGGAGTTAGTAGATGGGCACACTGAAATTAGGCGGGAGGCATAAGAACCCGCTAAGAACAAGACAGGGAGGTAGTGGTTGGAAGCAATACCCGTACAGAGAAAATAAAAACAATTTTAGCCAGATACGACAAAGGCAAACGGATTAAACGTGCTACTATTGCAACTCCGTCGGCCAAAAACAGGAACAATATGATATTACCTGTTTTAACTGTAATAAACGCAGATTTCTAGTCTCAGATTGTCATAGTGTGAATAAAAGTCACGATAATAACTACAAAACAAGGAATTATGGGACAAAGGGAAAACAGGATAATGCAAGAAACGATCGATCCCGAGAGAATGGGAAAAATCATCAAACGTATAAGAGGACCGCATGGGTTAGAAGCCCTGAAAATAAGGAAACTTGCGCATTTGCAGAATCTTACAAAGTCCGTAATGAACTACATGGTAAATCGGTAGAAATAGCTATTGATTCCTGCAGTGACCCAACCTATGTACGGAAAGATTTGATAGAGAAAACCAACCTAAACTATGAAATTAAACTGGCAGCGCCATGCTGCTATGGAGCAAAGCATAAATGTCCAATGGCTGAGGTCACAATAGAAATCGCCAGTAAAGAAGGAAATACGGTTGAAAAGGAATTAAAAGTAGGTGTTCTAACTACTCTCGCAGTAGATGTTTCACTAGGAGGAGACTTCCATGCCTAAAAAAGTAAATGCGATGACACGAGAACAAGCAAAAAAATAAAAGGGAGGCTAAGCCAACCACCTTTGAAAATGAAGATCAAAATATACAACACCAGTTTCAATTTAGTGACGAAATGTTTATACAGATCACAAAACTAAGAAAATCTATTAGCCAAAACTGGGTGCACAAAAAGGAATATAACCAGAAACGAGAAAAATTATGGACCATAGAAAAAGTACCAAAAATAGCCAAAGATGAACCAGCCGGGGTAGTCGGGGTAACCTCCAAAAAATTTGCAGGATTACAAACGAATGATAGAGACTGCAAAAAATAAAACTAGCTCTAACGAATAAAAGAACCCGCAAGCCAAACGATTTTGTAGTAATGAAAAGGTACTTCACAAAATAGTGGAGACTGGCGAGAACCCTAGAAAATTACGACTTTTGGTACCGCATGAACTGAAAAAAGCGGTTATAAAATTGACGCACTCACACCCAACATAGGGACACATGGGACCCCAAAGAACAAGAGATAGAGTCTTGCAGCGTTTTTGGTGGAAAGGAATGAGGCAGGATCTTGTTAACTTTTGTAAATGATGCAAAGATCGCCAAGTAGTCGAATATAAAAAACCAAATGAAAAAGTTCCAATGAAAAAAAAAAAAATTCGACAAACCGTTTGAGAGTATTTTGATGGACATTGTAGGTCCACTCCCGAAATATAGCGCAGGAAACAGATTAATTCTAGTTATTTTAAGCATTAATTCTATACTCTATATACAGATTAATTCTAATTGTCCTAGGCTACAAGATATTAAAAAGATATCCCAATGTGAGCAGTAAAATCATCAAAAATTGCAGAAGAATTGGCGAAATATATCTCACGTCACGGAATCTCAAAGAAAACCTAAAACCAATTTTATATTGGCATACATTCGAAAATTATGCGAAATCCTTGGCATTAAGCCAAGTTAATAACTAATTAATAATCAGTCATTATTAACTACTCAATTCCATTCTCAGGCAAATGAAGTGACAGAAAGATTTAAGGCCGTGAACTTGAAAACATCGAGCTTAAAAATTGAAGTAAGGTTAGCCTTCTGTCTTTTAATTCTCTAGAGACCGTCGATTGTCAAAACTTCAATTAGCACCAATTATCAAGTCTTGTGAGAGGTTTTGATAGACAGCTTCCTTTGGCGAGATAGTAATATATTTGACTGGGTCTTGCAAAGCTTGGTTACCGACCAAGGGAGAAGAGAAAATGAGCAAAAGAGCACTATCATTATCAAATACAAAATGCCCATGTACATAAAACTGGGACGGCATGCACAGAGTGCATTTTAAAATTTATTGTTTTTTCCACTTTTTTTTTCCTAGGGATAGGCTAATTAAAATACCTCAGTTGATTAATTCGAAACTAAACACCAAACTTAGTTGAAAGCTTTCTTCGAGGATTCTCAGAAAACCAAAGTTTTCTTACGAATTAAATTGAAAAAAAAAATTAACTGAAAGTAATGAGTGACATTAAAACTTAAAACGAACAGAAATTACTTCGTATATGAAAGAGACTGCTTCCTCGTGTACGCCCCGTTCTTTACGCTAAAGTTTTTTACTGTTTTAAAAATAGAGTTAAGAGAAAGAGTCGGACTTTAGCGTGAAGAGTGGGGCGTTGATGAGGAAGCAGCCCCTTTCATTTTTTAAGTAATTTCTGTTCGTTTTATGTTTTAATGTCACTCCTTACTTTAAGTAAAAAAAAACACTTGTTTTTATTTAATTTAATTTCTGAATGGTTTTGAACCAATGCATGTTTTGATTTATGCTCTCCGCAGATGAAAAATTAAAACGAAATTTGCCTATTTATTTTTTTTTGGCTAAATGGTTTTCTCATAGTTTTGATCGAATGATTTTGAGGAAGAAAAGAAGCGGGGATGGTGGTCTAGTTGCCCTCCGATTTTTTGGTTACTTAAAAAGGCAACTAGAACTTTTAATTTTTTATGAATGTTTTTATTAGTAAAAATAAATTTTATTAGTTAAAGATATACGCAACTTACAAATTAGCTTACGTAACGAACTTCTGTATTCTCATATTTTTATTACATATATGAAGGGATTCACCCCCTCGTCAGTACCTCACTCTTCACGCTAAAGCTTAAATTTTGTCCCAATTTCTTAAGGATTACCCCCTGAATAACAAAAGCCATAGAATAAATAGTAGAAATTTCTAAAAATACTTTAGCGTAAAGAGCGAGGTATTAGGAGGAGGTGAGCCCCTCCTATGCGTATTAATTTCTGTTCCTTTTAACAGAAATTATTATAGAATATTTACAGGAATTAATATTTACAGGAAAATTATAACAGGAATATTCTGTTCCTTTCAGTTGAAAAACTTTGTCATATTAATTTTTTCATTGTTTTTTTTTAAATAATGCTAGAAAATCGACTACGCTGAATAAAATGGCTATTTCAGAATTTTGATCCGGTGACTTTGGGAAAATAAATAGGGTGCGACGGGGGCCTAGGTGCCCTCTGATTTTTTTTGGTCACTTAAAAAGGGCACTAGAACTTTTCATTTCCGTTAGAATGAACCCTCTCGCAACATTCTAGGACCACTGGGTCGATACGATCACCCCTGGAAAAAAAAAACACGCATCCGTGATCGGGCTTCTGACAAAAAATACAAAATTCCACATTTTTAAACAGTTCATGGTAACGAACTGTAGTAAGGAGCGACCAGGCTCAATAGTAACCAAAACTCTAAAAAAATGGAATTTTGATACCAATTGTTATATCAAAAGAATGGCATTTTAATGCTGATTTTAAATATATAAGTTTCATCAAGATTAGTCTTACCCATCAAAAGTTACGAGCCTGAAAAAATTTGCTTCATGTTAGAAAATAGGGGGAAACACCCCCTAAAAGTCATACGATCTTAACGAAAATCACACCATCAGATTCAATGTATCAGAGAACCTTGTTATAGAAGTTTCAAGCCCCAATCTATAAAAATGTGGAATTTCGCATTTTTTGCCTGAAGACAAATCACGGATGCGTGTTTATTTTTTTTTCCCAGGGGTGATCGTATCGACTCAGTGGTCCTATAATGTCGCAAAAGGGCTCATTCTAACGGAATTGATAAGTTCTAATGCCCTTTTTAAGTGATCAAAAAATTGGAGGGCACCTAGGCCCCCTCCCACGGTCATTTTTCCCCAAAGTCACCGGATCAAAATTCTGAGATAGCCATTTTATTCACCATAGTCGAAAAACCCAATAACTATGTCTTTGTGGACGATTTACCCCCCCGTAGTCCCCGTGGGAGGGACTGCAAGTTACAATCTTTGACCAGTGTGTACATATAGTAATGGTTACTAAGAGGTGTATAGACGTTTTCAGGGGGATTTTTTTGGTTGGGGAAGGTTACCGGGGAGGATTTTCCATGGAGGAGCTTCTCATGGGGGAAGAGACTTTCAATGGAGGGGGAACAGGATTTTCTAGCATTATTTAAAAAAAAACAATGAAAAAATAAACATGAAAAGTTTTTTTTCTACTGAAAGTGAGAAGCAGCATTAAAACTCAAAACGAACAGAAATTATTACGCATATGAGGGGTCTACCTCCTCGTAATAACTCGCTCTTTACGCAAAAGCATTTTTAGTAATTTCAACTATTTATTCTATGGCCTTTGTGATTCAGGGGTCATTCTCAAGGAATTGGGACAAAATTTAAGCTTTAGGCCTAATATCAAGAGAGAGGTATCGACGAGGGGTGAGCCCCCTCATATACGCAATAAAAATATACGAATATTGAAGTTTGCTACGTAATTTAATTCGTAAGTTACGTATATTTTTTACTTACGAAAACGTTCGTAAAAATTATAAGTTTCAGTTGCCTTTTTAAGTAATCAAAAATAGGAGGGCAACTAGGCCTCCTCCCTCGCTCCTTTTTTCTCAAAATCTTCCAATTAAAACTGTGAAAAAGCCATTTAACCCCAAAAAAGTAATATGCAAATTTCGTTTTAATTATTTATATGTGGAGAGCCAAGATCAAACCATGCATTAATTCAAAGACGTCCAGAAATTAAACAAAAAAAAAACAAGTTTTTTTAAATGAAAGTAAGGAGCGACATTAAAACTTAAAACGAACAGAAATTACTCCGTATATGAAAGGGGCTTTTCCTCCTCAACGCCCCGCTCTTTACGCTAAAGTTTGACTCTTTCTCTTCGTAGATAACTTCGAAGACCACACTGCCTTTCCATGACGAAAATAAAACAGTTCAAAATAGGGATGATACTTTTTATTGAATGTGAATAGATATAAAATTATTTAACTGGATATTTCGAACACATATACAGTGTTCACCATCAGCAGTAAAACTCTTTTTTTTTCAGATAATTTGAAAACTTTTTAAGTAATCTTTCTCTGGAAAGATGAAAGTCATGATTGAAATGATTTCTTGCTGTTTGTTGAATAAAACAAAAATCACTTGCACTCACCTTTTTTTACATAATATTTTCCAGGAAAAGTTTACCTTTCACTAATAAAGCCCCTTTTCTCCTTTTATCTTTAATCAGATGATTTAAAGTCTTGAATTGTAGACCTCGTTCGAACTTTTTTCCTTTAAAAGTGTCTAAATGTAGATTGAATTTTATTGAAGGTGGCAAAATCCTTTTCTTCTTACATTGATGAAGAAAATCTTGTTGATTTATAACATTTGCGTGTCTCATTTGCTTACTGCTGATGATGAACACTGTATATGTGTTCGAAATATCCAGTTAAATAATTTTATATCTATTCACTGTCAATAAAAAGGTATCATCCCTATTTTGAACTGTTTTATTGACTCTTTCTCTTAACTCTACATTTTAAAACAGTAAAAAACTTTAGCGTAAAGAGCGGGGCGTTGAAGAGAAAAAGCCCCTTTCATATACGGAGTAATTTCTGATCGTTTTAAGTTTTAATGTCGCTCCCTACTTTCACTTAAAAAAAACTTTTTTTTGTTTAATTGTAGATAGGAGCTTGAAACTTCTACAGTAGGATTCTCTGATACGCTGAATCTGGTGGTGTAAATTTCGTTAAGGTTGTATGATTTTTACGGGTTGTTTCCTCCTCACCTGTACTTCCAAAGTTTAGTCTCTAGATCGCGCACGAAAAATGCAGGATCAAAAATCCGTCGGCAATCCTTCAATTCGTCGCAATCCAAGTTTCTACCACCAGTCACGATCCGGTAGGGCAACGGGGAAGAAGCTACGGGGTTCTGCTCCGCCTCAAGGTTTCTCGCTTGACCTAAATCTCTTGACTTGTCTAGTTCTTCGGCGTACAGCATTATTAGGTTCTTTGGATATTTACATCTACCAAGCTCCAAATACTTTTTTACAAAGGCGCTGTCTATGTGTGGTAACACTTTTAAGATGTATACCTCGCTTTGATTTAATTTTCCCCATGATTTCGGCTTTGTGTGCACATCTTTACTGAAGGCTCCTGACTATTTCTCATTTCTAGGTTTCTGCATTGCATTGAAATAATTTATGGAAATTTCACACTCTATTAACAAGCAGCTGATTATACCAGCTTGTCATTTTGGTCTCTAGGGGGTATTATCGGCGACCTGAAACGATTCTTTCTGGCAACCGACTTGTAAAAATTTCAGGTAGCTGAAAATATTCTAGGGGACTGTTAGAAAACAGGAAAATAAATCGAAAAATGGTTCCAATCGTCTTACAGGTTATTGTCTTCTGCTCATGATAGTACCGATTTTGTTCTAAAAGAAATATCCTTTATCGAGTACACTTGTGAAAAAGACCTAGACATTTTCTAACATTTCTAAGCAATTAGAGGAAATAGAGCAAAATCCTTTCAAACATTTTGTAGCATCTTCAAGATGCTATGGCCTGATATTAAAAGCGGCATCTTCCGCCAATGAATACTTGAGTACTTTTTAAATATAAATTTTCAATTTAACATGGGATTTTCTAGTTCCATCAGTTCACTTAATCACGGAACTCTATTCAGTATGTTGAGATGTTTTGTGAGAGATGATGTAAATCAACGGGACAAAATTCTTCCTTATGTCCATTTTGCATATAGAGGAACTCCACACCTAGCTACAGGGTAAGAATAAATAGATTGATTTAAAAGGAAAATCAGAGGCTTAATGCCGGTCACGATTTAAAATAAGAGCTCTGAGTCACGATGTCCTTCTAAATATCAAAATTCATTAAGATCCGATCACCCACTCGTAAGTTATAAATACCTAATTTTTTCTAATTTTTAATTTTCCTTTAGTCCCCCCAGATGGTCAAATCTGTGAAAACGACTTTATCAAGTCAATTTGTGCAGCTCCCTGACACGCCTACCAATTTTCATCGTCCAGACACGTCCAGAAGCACCAAACTCGCCAAATCACTGAACGCCTCCCCCCAACTCCCCCAAAGAGAACAAATCCGGACATTTGTCCAGATATTTAATATCAAGGACATTTGCTTATTCTATCCACCAAGCTTCATCCGGATTCCTCCACTCCAAGTGTTTTCCAAGATTTCCCAGTCCAACTCCCCCCAATGTCAAAAGTTCTGGTCAAGATTTGAAACAAGAGCTCTGAGACATGAATTCCTTCTAAATATCAAATTTCATTAAGATCCGATGACCTATTCGTAAGATAAAAATACCCCAATTTTCACGTTTTCCAAGAATTCAGGTTTCCCCCTCCAACTCCCCCCAATGTCACAGGATATGGTCGGAATTTAAAATTAGAGCTTTAAAGCACAAGATCCTTCTAAACATAAAATTTCATTAAGATCTGGTCACCCTTTTGTAAGTTACAAATACCTCATTTTTCCAAATTACCCCCCCCACTCCACTAAAGAGAGCAGATCCGGTCCGGTTATGTCAGTCACGTATCTTAGACAGGTTTTTATTCTTCATATCCAGTTTCATCCTGATCTCTCCGCTTTAAGTATTTTCTAAGATTTCCGGTCCCCCCCTAAATGCCCCCCCCTCCCAATGACGCTGGATCCGGTTGAGATTTAAAATAAGAGACCTGAGTTACGAGGTCCCTCTAAATATGAAGTTTCATGAAGATCCGAACACTCCTTCATAAGTTAAAAATATGTCATTTGTTCTAATTTTTCAGAATTAAACCCATCCCCCCAATAGAGTGGATCTGTTCCAATTATGTAAATGATGTATCTAAGACTTCTGCTTATTTTTCCCACCAATTTTCATCCCGATCCCTCCAATCTAAGCGTTTTCCATGATTTTAAGTTCCCCCCCAACCCCCCCAACCCCCAATGTCACCAGATCCGGTCAGGATTTAAAATAAGAGCTTTGAGACACGATATCCTTCTAAATATAGATTTTCATTGAGATCTGATCACCTGTTCGTAAGTTAAAAATACTTCATTTTTTCTATTTTCTCCGAATTAACGGGCCCCCCCACTCCCCCCAGATGGTCAAATCGGGAAAACGACTATTTCTAATTTAATCTGGTCCGGTCCGCCTGCCAAATTTCATCGTCCTAGCTTACCTGGAAGTGCCAAAAGTAGCAAAACCGGGACCGACAGACTGACAGACCGACAGACCGACAGAATTTGCAATTGTTATATGTCACTTGGTTAATACCAAGTGCCATAAAAACGTAGATTTTAATGAAAAACGATAGTTACCAAAATTGATCCATTAAAAGCTGTACTTTATCCTGAAAAGGGGGGGGGGGATAAACGCCCTAATATCAAGGATAATTCTATTTTGCTGTGGAAAGCACTCTCTTTACAAAAAAAAAATAACAGTACAATTGCTAATTACTTCAAAGAGGGTAAAAAGTTAGACAGAAAATGGGTTAATAATTGGGCAGTGACTTGACTGGATAATTGCATGCTGTAAAATCCCCCAAAAAAGGCTTCAAACATGTGTCTAGATTTTAATAAATGTCCTACTTTTGCCAGAAATCCCAAGAAACCACGAGGAAATTACAGATTTCACAAAATTTCGGGGGGGCCGGGCCCGAAGCCCCCCTTGCGTACGTGCCAGTTAAGGGGTTATAGAACCATCGAACTCAGAATATGCAGTGCCAGTCGTATTAGTCCCAAAGATGGATGGCTCCATTCGATTTTGCGTAGACTACAGAAAACTGAATAGTATTTCCAAAGCAGACTCGTATCCAATACCATGAATGGACGGAATTCTACAGTCACTGGGCTGTGAAAAACTTATTTCAATTTTAGACTTAAGAAGGGGATATTGGCAATTAAAGATGCACCCAGAAGTTTCTGCAGACGCTGTTTTTATTACACCTTTTGGGTTATACCAGTTTAGGTATATGCCTTTTGGACTAAAAAGGACGCCTGCAACATTACAAAGACTAGTAGATTGCATCTTAAAATCCTTACCATATACAAGAGCCTACTTGGAAGACATTATAGTTTTTTCAAACTCGTTCAATGAGCATATAACCCATACGAAAAAAGTGTTGACCAGGCTCAGGAAAGCAGGGTTAACTTTAAATGTGGAAAAATGTAAATCGGTGCAGTCAGAGAATGAGTACCGTGGACATAAAATAGGGAACGATATTATAGCCCCATTAAGGGAAAAAAGGAAAAAATTAGAAACGCAGCAGTCCCAAATACAAAAAAAGTTCGGTCATTTTTGGGATTGGTGGTATGTTACCAAAGATTTATACCAAATTTTGCAACGATTGCTAAACCTTTGACGGAGTCAACAAAAAATGTTGTCGTAGACCCCATTCTATGAATGGAAATTGGACAAAATGCATTTGATACACTTAAAAACGCTCTTTGCAGCGAAAGAATACTGAGAAATCCAGGTTTTTCATTGCCATTTGTGCTGCAAACTGACAGCTCAGATTATGGAATAGGGGCAGTTTTATCTCAAGAATCTGAGGATGGGGACCATCCAATCAAAATTATATCCAAAAAATTGTCGAAAGCAGAACTGATTTATAGTACAATTGAAAAAGAATGTCTTGCAATAGTATTTGCGGTCAAAAACTTGACTATTATGTATATGGAAAAAATTTAAAATAAAGACGGATCACAACCTATTAAGATGGCTAATTATACTGAAGCCAGAAAAAAAAATATATATATGCCTAGCTAACATAAGTAAATAAATAATAGGGGGAACAAAGAGGTCCAAGACCCATTGGGAGTAAAACAAGATGATCATAAAATAGAGTTAAACGACCTACGACGGATGTTAATCGAAAACTTGGGAGATAGTGAATGTTGGATTGGAAAAGCTTGGGAAGGAATCTGAGATGAGTCCTATCAGCTCTAAGGGAGATTTAATCTCTTTTGGGGGAGGAGCTCCTTTAGGGAGCCATGAATGATGGACGGTTTGCTCAGCGGACAGCTGGTTGGCCAGTTGTGACCCTTTTACTATAATTTTGCTTCTCTGATCTGGAGTCCTTGGGGGATACTCTCGTCCAGTCACTTCATTTTTCACCCAAACCTTTGTCCAGTAACCCTATTGATAGTTTTACTCTTTAGGGGAATCAACAGTTATTTCCGGCAAACCTTATTCAGTGAACAACCAATCCAAGATTGGTCTTCAGTTGGTATCAATTCGCATTCTTCATTTGATTATCCCACGGGAGGGGACCCACAATGAACTGATTAATGATTTGCTCAAACTTTTGGCTGTTTTCCCTGTGCCCCTATCGTTTTCACAGGCCTTTGCATTTTCGGCTTTGGATTATTTCAAATTATGTCAAGGGGCAACGCGCGTTTTAATTAAGATGTGGTGTTGTTTCCATCGATGGAGAGTAAGAGGCTAGTTCAGCCATTTTTTTATGATGAATGGCAGTATCGAATGTGACAGAACCTGATTCTACGGTCCCTCAAATGGTATTTCGTGAGGGCGAGAAGTTTTTTGTTAATCGGGCTAAACACGATTATTTTCTGCTAATCTGGTGGGCTTCAATTTTGAAAACCTCGTGTGGATACTCATACGATCTAGACCATTGTGATACTGCAGTAGAGACGTATGGATGGTGACAGATCTAGAGCCAAGCTGTGGAAGTGGTAGCACCAACACTGAATAAGAAAGAAGACAAATGGGTTTTGCAAAGTTGAAGTTCAGTGTTTAGGTTTGTAACAATGGACCGGCGTGGCGCGTGGGTGGCAATTTATCTCACGGGGGTTGTTGGGGTTTCACCCCTGTTTCTTTTCTTTTTCATATAAATGATCTGTTTTCGTTTCCAGAATCACATTTTCACAGATTTCCCTATAGTGTTATTTTCAATAAGTTAAAGTCTCGTTGCTAAGCTATAGTTGTTTTGCAGTAAGTAAGCTTGCAAGCTAAATCCTATTTTGGTCTTCCTGTTCTAGGCCATTGAAAGATAATATTATTCAAAAGATGCCAGGGATTGAAATTTGGTTTAGCAGATTGGCAAGGGCCAATTTATGGTATACCCCAACAGAAAGTCCTTGACATCCCGTTTAGGGAGTAGTTTTTTAGAGTTGATGTATATGCGTGTTCTGTCAAAGTGAAATTTGGAAGAATAGAAGTAAGCTATTTTCTACAGTCGTGTGAGATTATTTTTCCAGGAACCCAGGCAGGGTGGGAAAAGAGTTCGCGAGAAATACCGTCAATTGTATATCGACAGGGGGGAGTGTTTAAGCTCCAAAGAGATAGCTAGAGATACTAGTGGTGACCCAGGTTGGGTGTACACTTGGCTTAGAGTTTGGCCCTTTTGATCGTTCGATCATGTTACCATACCCTGGAGCAGGGTATACCATAAAAGGGTACTAACATACTCTATACTTACGGTACAGTAGTGGTAACTGCGAGACATTCCATTACAATATTTGGCACCAGTGAGGCTTTCCCCTCCAATAGGTGGTGCAGCAACATTTCCACCGTAATATCTAGTAGCAGCCGTGGCTACCATTCCAATACCCGGCAGCTGCCTACCTATCAGGTAGATATTCAGAACAGCTGGAGTGAATATTTCTCGGATGTTTTGAATTAGCCGGTACATCATGAGCCACTGTTGGTTCCTGACGTGCTTCTATTTGGCTTGGATATCTTTTCGAGCCCATCCTCTTTCGAGAAGATGTAATAGCCCTGAAGTTGCTAAGAATGGGAAAACAACTGGATGTGATGGAGTCCCTCCGGAGCTGTCGAAATATGGGGAAAAAAAACTCTCGCTGGCCCGTTATTCATGCTGCTTAGTAAGGTGTGGGACAACGAGGCTTTCCCCTTGACTGGAATTAAGGTTTTATCGTGAAAATCTTCAAGAAAGGTTGAAAAACATTATGCAATAAGCGAAAAGGTATCACTCTGCAGACAGTCGGAGGTAAAGTTCTATGTAAGATTATACTTAGTAGAATTCGGACTCAAGTGGACTTAATTTTTAGAGATGAGCAGCATAGTTCCCGTCAAAATCGTTCTTGCTGTGACCTGATATTTAGCTTATGTGTTGTACTGGAGGAATCAAACGAATGGCAACTGGAGAATGGGCCGTCAGAGTATTTCTCTGTTGAGTCCGGCGTACGTCAAGGATTTTGAGTATCTCCAATATTATTCGCAATACTTATAGATAATGTACTTCGAGCTTGCCACTTTAGAGGGGGCATACAGCTAAGCCCCGAGCGTCAAACACACAACTGCATTTTCGCTGATGATATTGCTCTCGTAGCTCACCGTCAAGAGGACATTCAACATAATCTGAACGAACTAGCAGCGAAAGCTGCCCCTATGGGCCTGAAGATTAATGTTGATAAAACGAAAAGTATGTCGAACGCCGTTGTGACGACTATTGCAGCTGGGATTCAATATGAAGGCACTGATATAGAAGAGGTCAGAAGATTTAAGTACCTCAGGTCAAACCCAAAACGAACAAAAATTAAATAAGCAATCATAGCAAACAAATATACAATAGGTACTGATATAAATGAATAAATAAATCTTAAAACGAGTGAAACTTAAGTTGAATATGCAAACCAAGCTTGAAATGAACGAAAGTCACGGCAAAATATAGTTCAGGTTTTGCCTGCTTCTCTCACTGTAGAAGTTTGAAACCTACTGCGTCATTGGCGCTTTACTGAAAAATATATGTGTCTTGAACAGTCTTGGGCAGTTAAAATAAAAGCAAACTGAATGTTGAATGTTTGTAATACTACTAATTGTTGAAAGCATCACTTCAAGATTTTATTTCACTGTAATTTTATTTTCAATGCTGTAAATATTGGAAAAGGAAACATTTATAACATAATTCGTTTTCAGTGAAGCACGAATGACACAGTAGGCCTGAGACTTGTTCTTGTATTTTTATGTATTCGATTTCTTGTATTAGATGGCAGGATCGATAAGTAAATAAGAAGAAAACTGAATTTGCCCTATTGCACCTTGTTGTTAAGGAAGGCAGTGTATCCTTTTCAGTGTCATATATATGTGGAGATTTCATCCAGTCAAATGAGATTCGTCTTCCCGAGACCTTGTAATTTACATTTAATGGTTAGGGTTTCTTCTCCGTTCTTCCTTTTTTGATCCAAGCAAAAAGAAGAAATTGCTCTTCAGATTACATTTCATAACAATAAACAAAATAGCAGAACTTTATTCGTTCCCATAGGGTTTTTTATCATTGTATTTTGTAGGTAGATCCGTACTTATGCATTCTCAGAAATAAAAATAATGCCACCTTCATAGCACGTTCAAGACATTCAATTTAGTTTACACGTGGTGTATAGCCTGTCTTAATAATTATTATTATCTAAGCACTATTAAGGCCCCTTGTGATGTCTATGATATTTGACTTTTAAAAAAATATGTAATTTACCTGAAATGAGGAAAATTTGCACTTGAGAAAAAAAAAATTATGAATTAACTTGAAACCCCCGACAGTGTTATGTCAAGACTGTTGCTATAGCTTGGTTATATATAGTTGTATGACGGTCAAACGAGGGTATTTAATCTGAAAGAAGAAATAGAATACAATTTATTCAAAATTTCGTAAAAATATTCGGATGCATAAATGAAATATACAACACCTTGTAAAGAGGGATACAGCTGCACCAATTTTCAGCGAGAAAGTTTCATTTTAAAGGGAGGATACAAACAAATCATTACCAGGGTTGCCACTACAGCCAGAAAATTACCAATTGGGTGATTTGGTGTTATATCCACCTGGTGGATATAACACTATTCATAAATTATAATATAAAAGCTAACATATTTTAAAACATGTGACATAAAAACAATACATACTGCCAAATAACACTGTAATAGCAGCGTTGTCACGCGTTTTTCTTCAAATTACCCCTAAGGTAGACTAAAAATTAGTATTTGGAACATTAAATGTATGGATAGTATATATAGCGAGTAAAATAATTATTATATTTGGAAAGAGTATAAAAAAGGCATTAGCTAATAAGTATTAAGCAGTGTCTCATGTCAGTAATGGATTGATGTTATATATTTACTGATCCCACTAGGTACCCTGCACAGATGGAGATGTTGTCATGCCATCTACATTACTTTATTTATTTGTCGGGGCTTCAAAGTTACCAATCGGTATCCTCGATTTCTGATACGTTTAGGTTTCTTGGGTACCGAAAATTAGTAAACTGTTACCCTTTACTTTATACCCAAAGACCTGGGTACTGAAGAGCCTACTTCAGTCCTACCAAGGATTTTGCTTGCGCTTTATATGTGTTTTTCAGTATTTTTTCGCTGTCTAAATTATCCGTTACTATACTAGTTATGGCACTTGGTATTAACCAAATGACATATAGCAATCGCAAATTCTGTCGGTCTGTCGGTCTATCTGTCTGTCTGTCGGTCTCGGTTTTGCTACTTTAGGAACTTCCAGGTAAGCTAGGACGATGAAATTTGGCAGGCGTATCAGGGACCGGACCATATTAAATTAGAAATAGTCTTTTTCCCGATTTGACCATCTGGGGGGGGGGGAAGTGGTGGGCCCGTTAATTTGGAAAAAATAGAAAAATTGAAGTATTTTAACTTACGAATGGTTGATCAGATTTTAATGAAATTTGATGTTTGGAAGGATATCGTGTCTCAGAGGTGTTATTTTGAATCCCGACCGGATCTGATGACATTGAGGGAGGATTTGGGAGGGGGAAACCTAAAATATTGGAAAACACTTAGAGTGGAGGGATCGGGATGAAACTTGGTGGGAAAAATAAACAAAAGTGCTAGATACATAATTGACATAACTGGAACGGATCCACTCTCTTTGGAGTAGTTGGGGGGGGGGTTAATTCTGAAAAATTAGAAAAAATGAGGTATTTTTAACTTACGAACGGGTGATCGGATCTCAATGAAATTTGATATTTAGAAGGATATCGTGCCTCAGAGCTCTTATTTTAAATCCCGACCGGATTTGGTGACATTGGGGGGGATTGGGAGGGGAATCCTAAAATCTTGGAAAACACTTAGAGTGGAGGGATCGGGATAAAACTCGGTGGGAAAAATAAGCACAAGACCTAGATACATGATTGACAGAACCGGAACGGATCCACTCTCTTTGGGGTAGATGGGGGGGGGGGTTAATTCTGAAAAATTAGAAAAAATGGGGTAGTTTTAACTTACGAACGGGTGATCGGATCTCAATGAAATTTGATATTTAGAAGGATATCGTGTCTCAGAACTCTTATTTTAAATCCCTACCGGATTTGGTGACATTGGGGGGGATTGGGAGGGGAATCCTAAAATCTTGGGAAACACTTAGAGTGGAGGGATCGGGATAAAACTTGGTGGGAAAAATAAGCACAAGTCCTAGATACATGATTGACATAACCGGAACGGATCCACTCTCTTTGTGGTAGTTGGGGGGGGGGGTAAATTCTGAAAAATTAGAAAAATGAGGTACTTTCAACTTACGAACGGATGATCGGATCTCAATGAAATTTGATATTTAGAAGGATATCGTATCTCAAAGCTCTTATTTTAAATCCCGACCAGATATGGTGACTTTGGGGGGAGTTTGGGGTGGGGGAACCTAAAATCATGGAAAACGCTTAGTTGGAGGGATCGGGATGAAAGTTGGTGGGAAAAATAAGCAGAAGTCTTAGATACGTTATTTACATAATTGGAACGGATCCGCTCTATTGGGGGGGGGGAATTCTGAAAAATTAGAAAAAATGACGCATTTTTACCTTAAGAAGGAGTGATCGGATCTTCATGAAACTTCATATTTAGAAGGACCTCGTAACTCAGATCTCTTATTTTAAATCTCAACCGGATCCAGCGTCATTGGGGGGGGGCATTTGGGGGGACCAGAAATATTAGAAAATACTTAAAGCCGGGTGATCAGGATGAAACTGGATGGTAAGAATAAAAACCTGTCTAAGATACGTGACTGACATAACCTGACCGGATCTGCTCTCTTTGGTGGAGTTGGGGGGGGGGGGGGGGTAATTTTGAAAATTGGGGTATTTGTAACTTACGAAAGGGCGACCAGATCTTAATGAAATTTCACTTTTAGAAGGATCTTGTGCTTTAAAGCTCCTATTTTGAATTCTGATCAGATCCAGTGGCATTGGAGGGAGTTGGAGGGGGAAACCGAAATTCTTGGAAAACGTGAAAATTGGGGTATTTTTATCTTACGCATTGGGGGGAGTTGAAGGGGGAAATCTTGGAAAACACTTGGAGTGGAGGAATTGGGATGAAGCTTGGTGGATAGAATAAGCAAATGTCCTTGATACGTGATTGACGTAACCGTACTGGATTCGCTCTCTTTGGGGGAGTTGGGGGGAGGGGTTCAGTGATTTGGAGAGTTCGGTGCTTCTGGACGTGCTAGGACGATGAAAATTGGTAGGTGTGTCAGGGAGCTGCACAAATTGACTTGATAAAGTCGTTTTCCCAGATTCGACCATCTGGGGGGCTAAAGGGAGAGGAAAAATTAGACAAAATTAGGTATTTATAACTTACGAGTGGGCGATCGGATCTTAATGAATTTTGATATCTAAAAGGACATCGTGACTCAGAGCTCTTATTTTAAATCCTGTCTTGCATTAAGCCTCTGATTTTCCTTTTAAATCAATCTATTGATTCTTAGAATTTTGTTAGAGCTCATACCATATGAGCTCTTGGCTCTTAGCTCTTCTCACCTCGTCACAAGTGCCATATGAGCTCTTAGCTCTTGTTTTAATATTTAATAGTCTTACCCGTTACTATGTATTTCAAATCATTATAATTATTCAAAACGTAAGAAATGCTACCTACCTTGAAATATGTTGTCTTATCTTCTAAGCACTATATTCCAAGTGTGAACTTTTTTTGCAGCCAAATTGACAAAAAAAAACACTTAAAAGAAAATTAATAAAAGAATTAAATTATGCCAATTTTCTTAAAGAGACTAGGTTATAGAGTAAAGAACAGGGATCCCCAATTGTTCTAGAAAGATTTTTTATATGGACTTTTACTGATTTATCACAACAAATCATTTTCCTTCTTTTTTAAAATCAAAGCTGAAAGAGGAGATCTAACAAAAAAGTCTCTGAATTCAGATTAGATTTCACACCCATACCAAAATCACACTCCTTTCTTCAATTGGTTCCAAAGTCAGGATTTTTCGGAATTTGATCTGTATTTATGCCTTCTAGGAAAAATTATAATATCACCGTGAGGCACGTTCAGAGCATTCAAAATAATTTGTGTATGACATATTGTATGCTTGAATAAATATTTAAAAAATGCTATAATGTCTGACAGGGAGAGAAAGTAGAAAAAAAAATTTGTTGATGGCGAAAAACAAAAAGGATATCACGGATTTTGATGCTGACATTTAGCTGGCTAAAGATATTTAGAGTTTTCGGGAACTTGACCAAGAATTTTTTGTTTTATATTAATCGACTCTTGGTGTAAATACAAGTTTTACGAAATTTTGAAACATTGCACATAGCCTTCTAACATATATACTAATAAATATCATGTATACATTATCAAACAGCCTACATTCAGGCATCTATGCCAAAGATCATCCTTGTCAGCCAACCTTCTAGGGCCAAACGAAAAGCAGATCGTCCCCTAAAGGGTGGGAGGATGTCGCAAGGAAAGATTTAAGGGAAATGATAACCTCTTGGGAGGTTATACAGAGGGAGGCTTTGAATAGATTGCGATGATGGAGAAGCGTGCGTGGCTGTGTCGGCCCCAGGTGGCTTGGTGCGGCAGTGAGTTGTTAGTTGTAGTTAGTTGTGAGTTGTTGTTGTAGTGAGTTGTAGTTTTAGATACCGTATTCATCACGAAAGTGCAAATAACTTATGTTTTGAAATGTCTGAGTAAAAATGACACTTCGAAAGGAGCTCAAATTTAAGTCATTTGGGCAATTCACGTCTTTCGAAGGTAGAAAACTAGACCAGGACACTTTTTTTTCCAAATAAATGGCACTTATTATAGTGTGTAAGCGTCTGCAACTCAGGAAAAAACCTCTTTATTTGCATTTATAAATACAACAAAAGTGTAAAACCAACTAAGAAGCTTGTCTGACACATATTAAAGAGTGTCAGACTTTTTACCTGTTAGACTTTTGTCTGTGCAAAAAAGCAAAAAAACATTAAAAATGTATTTATTTTTGGGCAAAAGTCATGTTCTTGGAAAAAAATCATTATTCAGACGATTTTACACTTGAAAACGGAGATAGAATTAAACTAACGGGAAGGGAGGGGTCTTTTCTCTCTGTAAATGAGTGATTTTGAAGCTGTAGTTTTGGTAAGTCCACCATGTTTTGTCGCACAACAGGGGATCCAATTACCACTTTCAGGGGCAATTTTGTTTTAGAAGGGGCCATTCAAGGTAACTTGTAATTGTTTTGGAAGGGGCGAAAAATCTTCACAAAAGTATACGTGCTATGGTTCTATTCACTTTGCTTATGCCTGTTGTCGCGACAGGCTTCGCTGCTGGTAGAATACATTTTTTTTTATAAAAAGAGTACCATGGACACTGACAAGTATCTGCTGTATTTTTAAAATTAAATTTTGAATTTAATTGTAAAGTGTGGGGTATTTCTCTCAGGACGGAACGCAGAGTTCGTATCTACTCAATATGTTGCTAAAACTACTTTAATTAACAAATAAACAACATAAAATACTAATACATACGCGTTTACAGTCTTCCTCTTCCTCGTTAGTGCGTCCTCTTGAAGCTGTGGGGAATCTGATCTACAGTCAACTTGCACCGCTTGGCACAGTTTATTTGGAGGTGGCTGTTGCACTATCCAAGAACACCGTTTATAGTTGGTTAGTTGAGGTTACTGGAACTCTCCGACGCCAGTTGATATGGATTTTATTGGTAAACTCTACCTGCTCTTCGCATATGATCGAAAACTTGAGTTTACTCGAACTCTCCTAGGCTGTTCACCTAACCCCTTGTTGTCACTTTTGGCTCCAAAGCTGGATCCCCAAGCATAGGCATTCCGGCTAGACGACTCCAAAAGTAGCCTTTTATTGGCTGACAGGTTTCGGTCACGGTCAATCTCTACCTTCAAGAGAAAGGAAGGCATGAACTAACAAATACAACTTTAAAGCCCTAAAACACGACATACCAAAAATATAACCTTAAAGTAGTAAAACACTAAAT
This sequence comes from Artemia franciscana, assembly GCF_032884065.1. NCBI lineage: Eukaryota > Metazoa > Arthropoda > Branchiopoda > Anostraca > Artemiidae > Artemia > Artemia franciscana. The sequence goes on along the minus strand of NC_088873.1, from coordinate 21,739,836 downwards.
ACGAGAAATGCACTGATATCTAACTTGTCAAGGCCTAGCAACAATCTTTGCATTTGCAACAATATTTACATAATGATCTAAAATACGTTGATCTTTACGCTACTTTGCGTATCATTTTGGTTATATCATCATTTGGTCTCGTATCATTTGGTTATATATATTTGGTTTTGGTTATATCATCATATCATTTGGTTTTTGGTTGACACAGCTGCATTTCCACTCAAAACTAGTTTCTAGTGCGTCCTATGTGAAGCCATTTGCTTTTGCGTCAAATTCTACTTATGTAATTGCTACTTTGCTACTTTAGCTACTTCGCTACTTTGCTACTAATTTTTGCTACTTTATGTAAACTTACAACTACACAAGGATTTTGAAGACCACACTGCCTTTCCATGACGAAAGTATAACAGTTCAAAATAGGGATGAAACCTTTTAATCGACAGTGAACAGATACAAACATTTTTAACTGGATCTTTCGAACATATATACAGTGTTCATCATCAGCAGTAAACTAAAAGACATTAATAAAAAATAAATTTTGTTTGTTTTTATTAATGTCTTTTAGTTTCACTGCTGATGATGAACACTGTATATGTGTTCGAAATGTCCAGTTAAAATTTTATATCTGTTCACTGTCGATTAAAAGGTTAAATCCTTATATTGAACTGTTATACTTTCACAAGGATTTTAGTTGTCTAGGCTGCGGGAGGTATTGTAAAAACATCTAAACAGACTCACCAATGAAAGGGTAGCGGAATAAAAAATATAGTTTTGTATCTTTGCCATGGATTATACTGTGAAGTTGTGAGCCCTCGACATTTTTATAACCCTGTTTTTCAAAGTACAACTTTCTCATAAAAAATTGCCGATAAATTTGTTATAACAGTTTCAAAATTACTTGCCGTCGCTTATGTGGTGTAGTTGTTCACCCTCGGAATCCTTAGAAATCCGTTTTCCAAGAATGAGTTTCTCTTCAAAAATTTATGATGAGTTTGTTGCAAAATTTCAAAATACAATGTGTCTGCTGACAACCACCTTTATTCTCTGTTTCATGAAACCCAATCAACTATTATGCTTTTAAAAATGCAGTATACCATTCTGCCCCTAAACAAAGTAAATAAATAAATAAATTATGTGTGCTGCATGTATAATCGAATCCTACATTAATTTTATTCAGAACACCTTTTATATATTTCTGATATATTTAATCTTAAAAAGAATTCCCTTGATTGCCGAGAATACACTTTACTAATAATTGCTAGACATACGTTAGGAATTTGCATCTATTTGTTATCTTTGCGTGACAACTGGCATAATAGTAAATTTGTCATATCATCAAATTAGAACAATTATCTAACACCTCATCCCTTAAGATGAACCCTATGGACTTTTAGTACAGGTCACTTCTCAATCACAAGGATGGAAAAAAAAATCACTCTTACTCTAAAATCCATATCACAAGCCCAAAATAGGTCCTGGCGTAGGTGCTCAATCACTTCCCTAAAACTCAACAGGTTTTGCTGTCTTAAATCCAAGTCACTTTTCTTGATAGAAAAACAATTCTCGAACCATCGAAATTTAAAGGCTGCTAGCGCTTGGGCCGTAAAGTTCAACTGTCTAAAATGTCTTGGGACAAGTTCACTCAGCTCTAGGTACCTACCAACCAAATTTCCAGTGTGTCTTGGCACTTTCAGAGGGAAGGCAGGCTTGCTAGATATTTGGAAGGGTGACGAGCCTCTTTATGTCCCTAACCATAATAACTGAAAATCCTTTTGTGATTCTTGTTCAAATTAGGGACCATGGGCATGTCGTTCTAAGAAGTTCATAGTAAGGAGGGGCTGTATGGGAGAGACCAAGGCCCATTTTTTTCCTCCAGTCAGAGATCAGAACTATTTGAACAAGTCTAGTTAAAAAAATGTGCAAAATTCTTACCTTTATCGTAGAAAGATGGTAGTGGGGGAGAAGAGAATGTTGATAGAGGGTAAAAAGCCCACTTGGTCATCAAGTCAAACAGGTTGAACATCATTAAGGTTGAACAATTTTGGCTAAAACAGGATGCAGCATGTCAACCTCTGCACTATAAGTTTGTGGGGGAGCACTGGGAGGGGGCTTTAGGTACCGACAACCTACTTTACGTATGCCTCGAATGATCTAGTGTAAAAATTTATTGGGTGGTTCCACTTCAAATAAGGTAAAATATGCCTGCATTTCAAAATAGAAATGGTAGGGAAGGAAGGAATGTTAGGGGTCCATACATGACAACTACAAGACCAGTCTGACCTTCATTATAGCAAATTAAAAGTCCTTGCATTATTCTGGTAACAAAAGATTCAACATGCCTACCTCTCTACCAAAAATTGGACGGGGAAATTGGACGTGGACACAAGTTATTTCTATTATCTCATAGGGTAAAAAATTCCCCACATTCCTGATTTCAAAAGACAACTCCTGTCCATGTTTATGATCTAAATTGGGCAGTAGAGAGCTAAGTTCTTCCAAATAGGTATCACAAAAGTGAAGTTGTCAGCCCGAAGAAAGTTTTAAAGCGTTGCATCTCAGGGCAAACTTCTGCGAAAAATAACAATGTGAAAAAATAAACGATGAGGGATTCTCTCCCTAAGTCACAAACACAGAATATTAGATTACAAACCCAACAAAACTATAAAAAAAAAATGGATGTAACAATAGATGGCCGAACTTTTGGATCCCAGAGAAAATGTTCCTGTTTTTATCTTCAAATTTTTATTTTTCTAAGAAGATGTTCTGGAATTGGGGCCAGGGATCTGTCACACATCCTAAGCCCTTTTATACTTAAGGCAAGCTTCAATTAAGAGCTGGTGCCTGCCTGTTCGTCTGCTGGAACGGGGCTTTCCACTCTAATGCAGAGAAATGGCTGAGAAAAGAAAGCATGGCGAAACAGCCTCATATAGTCTTCTCCAATGTAGACCTTGAATCTTTACTTCAGTTCAAACACTGTAGGCTTTGGCCCAAGGACAAGCAATACTTTTAATTTTTGGCCCCCAAAAATATAGATACTTATAGCATCATATTCATCAATACGACCTGAGATCTACACTTTCCACGGAAGCCGTGAAGGTTCAATTCTTGCCTACCATTTCATCGCATTAACTAAAATCAGCAGCATAGAAAAAAGAACAAAGCCAAAAAATTAGGGGGAAACCGAAGTGCTGCTAAATGGCGTCAATTCACGGGAATTGATGAAGTGGGGCAAAAAAATTTAATGTGGGGGGGACAATTTTGTAGTTATTTTAAATGGGAATGCCGGGAAAGTGATTTTTCAATGAAAATAGAAAAATGTGTCTTTGAAAATCAAGGGAAGGGGGAAAAATCCCGGGTGGAGGCAAACGCTCCCCCCTCCAAAAAAAGGATTAATATGACTGGTGCTGCTTGAGTCGACGGAAAATTAATCAAGTCAAAACCATTAATAGAACTATACTTAACCAAGAATAAAATGATCCTTCTTACTTTTTGTGAAAATGCTTCATTTTCCTAGATGATTCCCTATGGTCAGATAGTACATTTACATTTGACACCCTATTCAAAAATTTCTTTATAGAAATAGATGTAAAAATTAGTAAAAATTATTATTTTAACTACTTTCTGTTATAATTTTTTTCTTTAGTTTTCTAGTATATACAAAATAGTGCAAGGCGTCTCAAGCTATTGAGTATGTAAAACGAGAAAAATAAATCTTATATTTACTAAGACCTATAATCATAAAGCCAAATACAGTGTCTGAAATAAAATGTAGCCAGGAAAAAAAGCGGCAATATCCTCAAAATTATTAATTTATTACCAATTGCAAAAAAATAACAAATCTCGATAAGTCGTTTCTTTATAAAAGCCATTTACACATATCATCCAAGTGGAACTTCGGATTGATATTCCAACTGGTTCCACTTCGTTGAACTTGTTTCCCTTAGCATCCTTTCTCACTGATACTAATGATAATATCATGCGTCTGTATACAAGATTATTCGAGTTTAATAGAGAGTGAGCCCATCCGGGGAGTAGGAAGGCTATAAAGTAACCGAAGCAAAAGCTAAATAGAAAGATACTTTCTATAGAAAAGTATTTTAAGAATATTATTTTAAGGAAGACGAATATTAGCTCAAAATTACTCCATTTTGTCCTCATTATTATTCATAGCTTTCTATGGCTGATAAGATATTCGTATCTAGCTTACGAGTAGACTATCCGGGAGAATAGAAGGGATGCTTTAACCTCAATAAATTAGTTGTTTCATAACTGGAGGAAAATTTACGATTTGACCTCAAGGAAGTTGTCACAGAATTTTTTCCAAAAAAAAATTACCTTAATTCCACAAAGAAATTCCCCTGACTCTCACTTGCACAACTGTCTCAAATTTGCCATTGAAGGGGAAAACGAGGAGGGAAATCAATTTTTACGCTTATGAATGTCTTGAAGTTTAAATAGTCGTTTCCTATCAAATCTAGCATGATCAATCCAAATCCGACGTCAAAGGTCCGGTTTTACCCACCCCAGTATCAATTTTCACCTTCAAGGATGGGGAATGGGTGAGTGAAGTATACATATCATTATTTAAAAGATTCCTGCAGCTAAAGGATCATGCCAAATATGAGGCCAAAAAGAAGTGCTTCTTTACTATTTGTCTGGTTTCTACCTCTAAGGGGACTGTAATATAAGGGGCTGCTAACTGAAACATCTTGAAAACCACTTCTTTAATCGAGACCAAAACTTTCGATCAATCAGGTACAAAAAGGGGTTAACGAGAACCAAAGTAGGCATAGCAGATGTCTAAATTGTCCACTGCAATTCAGCCATGCCTCTACCTCTCGTCAGACAGCCACTTGTTTCTATACTTCTTATTAACCTCGGTTTGATTGCCAAATCAGGAGAAAGTCCCACCCAGCACTTGCCAGTTCTCCGGATGAACAGGTATTACTGTAACGTTCTGTGCTGCTCTGGGTTGTATTTCCTCAACTGAAAAATCGATTGCACGAACAGCCAAGTTCGACTTCGTGTAAAGATTGTGGCCAGAAGCAACGAAGTAAAGAAGCATTTCTAACAACGACTGTAGAAAAAAGCTCATGGTTGCCACTTCGTTCAGCTCTCAGGTTCTTTTCTCAGGATTCCAAGTTGGTTCAGACACTGAAACCAAAGATGGGCAGTTCTGGATTAGGATAATCGTTCTTTTATACTCTGAACTCTTTCATAGATAAGCTCTGCTGCTTCCGACACCTGCTCTTCGTCGAGGGTATTTCCTTCAAGAAGCGACTCGTATGCCTGTTTTGCCTTTTCAAGGGGTTCTGGTAGCATGCCATTTCCATCAAACGCTCTAATGATGAAAGGTTTGCATAAAGGGCCAACTCAAATAAACTATGGCCTCGCACAACCCGAAAGACAGCTTTGCCTCATAACTAACTACGCCGAGTGTCAGGCACGTACAACTGACTTAGAATTTCCGAAGTCCCAAATCAACAATAAAGAAGCTAATGGCTCCTAGGAAACTCATGTATGTGTGAAATCACTAGTGAAACACTTGTGACAGGCTCTGCATCAACAATACACTTTGCCTTTCAGTAAAGCGGTCATTCAAAGGTAAACGGCAAAAACCTTCTATAATGCCTTGAACCCAGTCATCTAGCAAGTGTTATGGTAGATAGTCCGAGTGACTAGACCACCTAGAAAATGGCACTTAGGAATACAAACTGAAAACTGGAGAGGGAAGAGGCTTCTGGAATACTGGCTTGAAAACAAACTGTTTGAGACTCATATTCCAAGGCCCCGTTCCTAACTTGATTGGAAATGGTGAATCAACCAAAAATGCTTAAATAGCTAGTTCATGTAGGTGAAATTTCACAACCTTTTTAGGTAAGACGAGGTACTCGACTACGTAAAATAAAGTTTTTAACTTAATTTTCAAATCTGCCACCATGGATTTTAAAGAAAACGACCAAACACTGCAACAACCTCTTAATTTTAAGTTTCAACACCCTTTCCGGTCATTTATGGTGAAAATTGGCATTAGGGTACGGAAAAATGAAAATCTGAATTCAGATTTGGAATTAGCATGCTTGATTTGATAGGAAAATAATTATTGATAGGAAAATAATTGATTGATAGGAAAATTTGATGTGAAGTTGCTGATGGTGTTTTATAGAAGAGTGCTAATACTGCAAATAGGAATATTAGTGAAAAAGCTTTAGGTTTAATAGAGAGTAGAAGGGGTTTGTACAAGAATTATCTGAGTGATAGGTCGTATGAAAACAAAAGGAATGTAAGGAAAGTGGAGAAAGCATTAAAATATGAACTAAGGAGAAGTGAAGTGGAGACCATGGATAAAATTGCTAAGGATCTGGATGATTCGGCTAGACGGCATAATAGTAAAATATTATACTGGCGTGTTAATAAATTGAAAGAGAGTAGTTAATCCGGACTACGACGAGTTAAAGATAGAAATGGGGCCACAATTAGTGATAAGGAAAAAGTTAAAAAAAAAGATGGGTGGAAAATTTTGAGAATGTGCTACACCGAGATACAGTTGCAGGAAAAGATATAGATGAAAATGAAAAAGTTTGTGATATCTTGGATGTGAAGGAAGATTTTTTTAGTGAGGAAGAATTAGTGACAGCACTAAAAGGATTAAAAAATAGTAAGGCTCCAGGTTCTGATAGTGTGATAAATGAGTTTCTTAAATATGGTGGCTGTGAGATTAGGAATAAGCTAATGAAGATTAGGAACATGATTTTTGAAAAAGGGGAAGTACCTAATGATTTTAGGAAAACCTTAATTAAACCACTGTATAAGAAAGGTGACAAGAGTGAGTATCGTAATAATCGAGGCATTAGTCTGGTCTCTGTAGGTAGCAAATTACTGAGTAATATGATACTTTTTAGACTGAGAGATGCTGTAGACAAAGTTTTAAGGGAAGAGCAGTGCGGTTTAAGAAAAGGTAGAGGACGTGTCGACCAAGTTTTACTCTTAGGTTAATAATTGAGAAGTCCCTTCGTTGTAAAACACCTTTGGTCCTCAGTTTTATCGATTGTGAGCAAGCTTTCGATGCTGTTGATAGAAGAGCGTTAGCAAACGTCTTATCCTTGTAACGGTATACCAGAAAAATACATTAAAGTGATTTGTGCTATGTACGAGAATAATACTGCTGCGGTTAAGGTAGGAAATGAGGTTAGCAACTGGTTTTGTATTAAATCAGGAGTTAAACAGGGTTGTGTTCTATCCCCCTTTATATGGATCATTTTGATGGACTTCGCCTTAAGGAGCACAAGAAAGGCAATTGGAGACCACGGAATCAAATGGGGAGGAAAAGCGCTCCTGGACTTAGATTATGCTGATGATTTAAGCATATTAGATGAAAGTGTGAGCAAAATGAATGAATTTTTAGAGGTTTTGCGAGTTCAAGGTGCTAGAATAGGCTTGAAAATTAATGTGACGAAGACTAAGTCACTAAGGCTAGGAATAAGTGAAGATGAACAGGTGACATTAGGTAACGAAAAGATTGATCAGGTTGGGAGCTTCAGTTACCTTGGTAGTATTATAAGTAGAGACGGTGGGAGCAGTGAAGATGCATAAAAGTAAAATGGCTAAGGTTCAGGGTGTTTTTTCACGGTTAAAAAAAGTTTGGAAGAATAAAAAGATAAGTCTGCAAACCAAGATTAGAGTATTGGAAAGCAACAGTGATGAAACTGGTCAAATATGGCTCTGAAGTATGGGCGCTCCGAAAAGCAGATGACATTTACTTGATGTTTTCCTGAAAAATTGCCTACGGATTGCTCTGGGCACCCGGCTGACTGACCGTATTTCAAACAGTAGGTTGTACGAAAAATGTGGTTCAATCCCGCTGGGGCTACACGGAAAGCAGATCGTCCTTTTCTTGGTTGGGAGGATGTCATAAATAAAGAGTTAAAGGAAATGGGAACTTCCTGGGAGGGTGTAAAGAGGGAGGCCTTGAATAGCTTAGGTTGGAGGAGGAGCGTGCGTAGCTGTGTTGGCCTCAGGTGGCTTGGTGCGGCAGTGAGTTATTATTATTATTAGTAGTAGTAGTATTTGATAGGAAATGACTATTGAAACTCCAAAATATTTATAAACACAAAAATCGATTTTTTCCCTCATTTTCCCCCTTCATTTTTGATGCTTGTGCGATTTTTTGATACTTGTGAAAGGGGGATTCGGTTGGATTTTTTATGTAATGAAGCTGAATTTTTTTTTTTTTACATTTTGGTGTAAACAAAAATTCCGTGAAAATTTCCCCAAGGAAATGTTTCAGTTTCCTCCATTATATAGCAATGACAGCATAGATAGCTACGGTTAAACACAAGTTTTCAGACAACTTTTGTCAAGAATAAATGTGCATGCAAAGCTATGGTACTGGAACTTGATTTGGTATGACCCTTGATGGGAGGTAGAGCTTACCCCCCATCAAGTCGGGTTGAAACCTGTCAACTTTTGTTGACACAACACACAGTGTCAATATTCTGGAAATCTCACCTCTTACTTTCGCTTTATGAATCAGGTCACAGCTAGACTTGCTTCAGTTTATTTTTGGATGGTCCAAGCCTTACGTGTATATGTAATTTCAGAAAATCAAGATCACAAGAATATCATATAAAAATAAACATCGGAGTTAGGCATTTTGAGGCTGACTTTTCAGAATTAATTCCTAAAAATACGGAAGAAATACAAGTTTTTCTGTATTGGGGTTCGAAGAAATAGTGCTAATTCTACATGAGTTCAACCAAATTCAACACTAAATGATCTCCAAGAATTCACATTTGGAGTTAGGGAAGTTTTGTTTGTATTCTTGCTTATGCTATTTAGCTGGCTAGAGAACAAAATATTTCAATTTTTTCTAGAAGAATTTTTTCTAGAAACTTGGTTGATATTCTGTGAGCTTGATAGGATTTTGTTTCTCAGTTTTACAATGGAAATATCTGAATTTTCATCTCAAACCGATTTCGCGCTAAAGACCGTTGATCACAATTAAAAAAAAAGTCGGAACTTGGGATTTCCAGTTTAATGTCCTCAGAACTATTTGACAACTATTTCTTATTAATCTAGAAAAGATACAAAATTTCTGACCTCGCAGCTAGACGAAATGATGTTACTCTCTAAACGAGTCTGATACTAAATGATACCTAGAAGGGATCATTCATAGTAATACAGGTTCATGCTACTTTTAGTGTATAATATTTGAAAAAAAATCTGTTTTTTCCTAGACTGGGACTACTGGGGTTTCTGCAAACTTAAGAAGGACTTTTCTTTTCCGTTTCAGAATCTCCAAACCAGATTTTTTTTTATTATTATTATTAAATGTTATCTTCAACTGTAACCAAGCTACAAAGCGCTGGTTCTGAAAAAAACTACTAAAGCAATGATGTTCATACAGCGATTTCCCTCACAGTCAGGCCACAAGTCACTGACGATCTTACTGGAAGGCGAGGGTGTACGTATAACTGAACCCTCTTTAATTGAGACCCGTGGGAATGAACCCTCATTAAAGTAAACCCTCTCTCAACTGAACCCTTGTTTAAATCGACCTAAGTTTAACTCCATCCCTGTGCAATTCAACCCCCGTTTAATTTCACCCAAATCAACTCAACCTCCATGTAACTTAACTCCCTTGACCTCAACCTCTTTTAGCTCATCCTTCATTCACCTGAACCCTCCTTCAACTATACCTCCGATTGATTCAATCCTCGATTGACTCAACCTCCATATAACTCAACCTCCATTAAACTCAATTCCATTTAATTGAAAACTCGTTCAATCGAACCCTCGCTCAACTGAACCCTCGCTTAACGCAACCCCGTTTAACTCAACCTCCAAGAAAATCAACCCCCGTTTAACTCAACCCTTATGTGTCTCTAATCCCATTTAAATAAACTCTTTTTTGACTCAAATAAACCCAAAGCCTAAGAATAAGTTTGACATAGTGGTGATAAGAAGCTCAAAATTTGCTTCTCGCTTCGGTCCCTGATCACATATTGCAATTATTTTAAAATGTCTGATCACACATTGTTTTAAAATGTTCGAATGGGGAGGAAGGAGACTCGTCGGGGTTGGGTCTTCGCTATAGAATTAATAGAACTAGAAATAGCTTTTTCTCTGGTCCGACTAAAATTTCAATAAGATGCAGTCTGTAGTCTGGGAATAGAGAATAGTTAGAAAGAATTTAAAGAAAAACTGAGGGGCATAGAAGGCTGCTTGGTTTCTTTGAGGGAAATTAAGCAGGCACCAATTGGGTGGTTTCCCCTCCCCTGAATATTCATCCTCCTATATTTTGAAAAACACAATTATAATTTACTGGAAAAACCGTTTTTGGTATTTTCATAAAGAAAATTGAAAAAAATTACCACCTAGATTGTGAAAAATACAATATCCCACAATATTTTCGCAATGAGGCACCATTGTTTACTGCCGCAAAGCGAAGGAAGGGTGATCACCGCGGCGGGCGATGCCGACCTTATTTTGAGGAAGAATATGAAGCTTCCTATTAAATGTGGCTGAGGATGTAGTATGGAAAGGAAGAGCTAAGATTCACTTCAAAAGTGCCAGCCCATTGATGGAAACATTTCCATTCGTCTTTGAATCAGCATGATCAGGGGACATACAATTACCTTTGGCATTTTATCTCTTCGTATTGAACAGTCCATTGTTGAATGCCTTATGCATTCATAGGGGGGAGGGTAAGCTTTGCACCTTTACCTGGTACTCAATCAGGTAAGTCTTGATTAGTAGTCTTGATCAAATGCAATTAAATTAGGAGATTTTATAGCTTTCCCCTGCAAGATGGCCATCTCAGCAACTAGATTTTTAACTTTGCAAAAGCCTTTAGCAAATTGGTGTATTTTCTTTGTTCTCAAATATTGTTAGTTTACAGACATTTAGTCATGGAGATAATATGGCAAGTTTTTTACTGAAGGTTTTTATCAATGGAAATGTTCTTTAAAGATTCCTAAGTCCTGAATGTCTCATAGATATTCACATATAAAACTTAGTGTCAACAACAACTTATCTTATATCAAGTTTTAAACATGTAGCAGAGGCAAAATCTTCCAAAATTTCTTCTCTTTCAGGTTTGACTATTTGTGGACGCTGATGCATAACCTCTACGGAATTCCAGGCCCTCCAGCACCTGAGATTGAGCCCTGAGTCTCGTATTACTAATCAGAGGTCAGTACCACTGTGCTAACATAAGCCATTTAGAGATCCTACCAAGAAAGATCTAGGGGATCTAAGAAAGAAAAGAGTTTTGCGAAGAGGCGGTGGAATTTGAAAATTCAGTTTGCGCTGGGAGACAGTAATGTTCAGTTCTCAAAGGTGCTTTGACAGATTTTTTCCTGTTCAGTGAATGGATTTTTTTTGTCTGTTAAAACAAGTGACAAAGAACTACCGGCACGGTTGCATTCACATTGGGGAGGTTCCTATATTTACCCGAAGTAAAAATTGAGTCACACCACACACTGCTTCCTCACTAGCAGTCCGAAAATGAATAGGATTAGATAATTTCCAGATCACTCATTTTGTTAGCAGGTTGACACCCCTATTGATTTGTTATTATTTCTAGTGATTTTTCATTCCCTAAACAAAAAAATCACTAAATTTGTACATTAACACTAGATTATTGAAGAAAATCACTCAATCAACCAGAAAACCAATAAAATCTAGTGATTTTTTGTCACCAGATGGCAACCCTGTTTGTTACACATTTGAATCCATCCATGAAAAATATACATAATGCAACAAATTTTCGAATGGATTAAGAGAATTCCAAAAACGTTATCAAATATGTTATTTTTTCGTCGATTCTTAGGGATAAACAGCAAAAGGTGAAACAATTCTGAACAAAAGAATATTTTACATTGTTCAGTTTCCTTTGATTTGAACTACAGGTGGGAATTTTTGGAGGCGTTCGGAATTTTTATTGATTTTAAGGGAATTTTTGTCGATTTTGTCGATCAGAAGCAATACTATAGCGTTGCATATTGTAAAGGGCTACAAGGATTCAATACATTATTATTTCCATAGTATCCGGGACAAGGGCTTTAACATATAATATTTTTTTCTTCAGAAAAGGTGCATGATAGATCCTGGGTCTCCAAAAAGGTTTAATGTATAAAGATGAAACTTTAGCGAAATATTGAGAGGGATTTCGGACACCATCAAAACACACTATGGGCTTGCTGGTTGCCCAAAGGGAATATCAGCAACATCTTAGGAATAGCTGAACTAATTAAGTTAAACTTTAAAGGTATGGTGAGCGGATGTTGAAGAAAGATTTGAGGGCAGCTGCTCTCCCTGCTGGCCAGTCCCATCTGCTGGTCAGTGCAAAGACTGACCGAAATTTTGAAATTTTCGTTCCATTCAAACTGGTCAAAAGGTCTAATAGTTTTACCTCTAGATATGCCATGCCCCCCACAGCCCCAGGGCAAGGATTGTAAACTATGCAATTTGCCCATTGTTTGCATGCAGTATTTATCATTAGAAAAAGGGAAAACTTTTGATTCTGTTTGTATCCAAAAAAGCTAGGGGTATTGAGGTGGAAATTTGGAGCATGTTGAATGGCATGTTCAACTCAATCAAAAGTCACTATGTGCCACCAGAGTATCAAAAAGAATATTTGAGAACGGCTTTCAGGAAATATAAGCAGTTTACCTTCAGGACATGTTAAGGGGGGGCAATATTAGTTGGAGCGCTTTACTGAAAAAAATTAAACTATACACATTTTTTTTAACATTTTTAATTTTTGTTAAAAAAGTGAAAACAAAATCTCGGGTTGCGGAGTTTCCAGGGAATAACATTTTTATATATTTATGCTCAATCTATTTTTCTTTCTAGTTATCTTGATTATTATACAGATTTATTTTTCAGTTTTTGTCGATATTTTGAAAAACAAACACAAAGTTCTAAATACAAATAGTCTTCAATAAAACGCAAATGATACAATAGGCTTTGCAGCTCTTACGGTTAGAAGAGGGGAAGGAGGCAGTAGCTGAAGTCCTGCTTAAAGTAATTTTTTCATTTTAAGCATGACTTGAATATTCAATTTAATTTTTACTCGTTTAATATTTATTTATTAATCTGTATCAGAATCTATTATATTTATGTTTGAAAAAATCATTCATTTTAATATTCGTTCGTTTCAGGTGCCATTTACTCTTTAATTGTAATTTCTGATCACTTACAGCTTGAATTATTACATGACTTCATTATCTTTTTATTTTTATTTTTTAGAGAGAGAGATATATTTATTAAACAAAAAAAAAAAAAAAACAATAGCACCACTAACAGCCACCCTGAGAAGCAAAAAACTTGTCTGAGGGGGCGGCAAAAATAAATTGGAAAATAATACAGGACAAAGAAAAAATTATAAAACCAATAGTACGATCTAATTGGCGCCACAAGCCTTACAACAAGTAAATTCAACAGTATTAATAAAATTATACCCTGAGAGGCCACAATAAGGTACTCAATTATTTATTTACACCCCCCCCCCCCTAAAAAAAAACTAGAACAAAAAAAAAGTAAAAATTCATACTTAGTAAAAAGGATTTCTTTTAGTTCTCTATTGAAAAAAAATATAACTATTATTTTTAAAACTCTGATTTAGATGATTCCAGCTTCTAATCCCCCTATGAAGCACAGAAAATGTCGACCCGATCGAAACAGTCAATGGAATATCAATCTCTCCAGAAGAACGAGTGTCATAATTGTGGATCATGGATCTCAAATTAACTAAACTGTCAAACCGTGAAAGATTTGTACCCTTATGTAGCCTAAAAATAAACAAAAGTGTATGTATTTCTCATAGTCTACAGCCTGGTAGTATCCTTATTTACTCATACACCTTCCACACCGAATCCCGGGGCTGTAGGCCAACCAACAAACCAACAGCATAATTTTAAAGAACTCGTACAGGCCGAAATTCTCTGGTCTGGTCATTTCGGCTGGTCTTAAGTTTGGATATGGCTTTTAATTTAAAAGAAAACTTCTTTTTAAAAAGTTTTTTTAAAATTATGACAAAAAACCTCAAACATCAATATTTCCTTGCACTGCTCCCTGACTCCAAAAGAGTATAAAAGGATATTGTAATCTAGATTCTGAAATTATAGCCTATATCAGAGACAAGTAGGCTATGTAGTATTTATACTTTTGTGTGGTTTGAAAGCGAAATGAAATATATCTGTGTATTTCAGCAAACACCTTTATTTTTTAAAAGAAAATTCTGACATTTAAAAGAAAAGGAATAGGCTATGTATGATCAATATATATAGGTCACTTTTACTAAGCGTGACAATGTAACAATGAATTCTCGTGAGGAAGGGCAGAATAAAATTGATTTGATAATATCGTGAGCAATTAATATTATTTTTCTACAGAGGAACCAATAATTTGATACACAAGAAATACTTCATATAAATTCGAGGTCATGTAAGCTAACTTGCACGCTTCCTTGTTCCAACAGATTTATGTAACTAAAGACTGTAAACATTTTTCTTTGCAATTTTTTTTTGGGGGGGGGGGGAGTTCCTATCCTTTTCAATTAAACAGATGATTATACTGAACAAGTTATTTAGTAATTTACCAATATAGAGTGGGTAATACCACTGGCCACAAGTTCTTGTATATTTAAGTGCAATATCTAATATTACTACAGTCTTATCAAAATGGATTTACTGCGGATTAAATAAATTAATAAAGTATATAAGTTTCCCCAATTTTATTTCTAATGTTGAAATTGTTGTGCAAAAAAAATTGTAAAGTATGCCAAATTTAGTAAATTTACAGCAAATACTTTGTAAGTTCAATATTTTGTATTTACAAATTTGTAAATAAAATTTGGTAAACAAGATAAATTACAGAACTGTAGTGTTTTTGTGCAACTGATATTGTAAATCTACTGATTTTACCAAAAAAAATCACAAAAAATATCCAATAACGGCACCAGAAATTAAACATTTTGCTACGATCATCTCAACTCCCAGATCCACTTTTACTATCTGTTGTTAAATATACCTAACATTTTCTGTAACATAACACGGGATGTTTAACCATTTAATTTCAAGAAAAGCATTTAAGGTAGTGAGAAAAATTTCGGCACGTTTCCTTTGAAAATTCTTAATGATCATTGCCATCAGCACATTTACAATAGGAATTTTATTATAGTAAATAATTTTTTTCCTGAAAAGTGATAAAAAACCCACAAAGAAAGGGTCAAACAGAATAAAATCTTTACCAGTGATTTGTTATAATTGACAATACTTCTTCGTTGGTTTTGTGTCCACAAATAAAAAAAATCGAAAACCATTCAGTACTAGAGGTGATTCCTAAATAACTTATTTTGTTTGTTTGTCTTTGTACGTTTTCTTCTTCTTTTTTCTCCTCACGACATAGCATTAAGACGGTTCAAGCAAGGGATCATTCAAAGCACAGTCTTAAGTTCTACAAGCTTTCATCTTCACTTTTGATAAAAAAAAATTGCTAACAAAAGTTACAGAACATAATGAAAAATATATGAAGGTAGTCATCTATATATGAATAAATTAAAACGTGGCATCTCAGACTTGATAAAAATACTAAAGCAAATCATCATTGTCATAATTAGCTAACAGAGATTTAATTTTGAATTTTTAGGAGGCTGCTAAAGATTCATTAAAAAAATAATTAAATTAAATTATTAAAATAATTAAAAATAATTAATTATCTCCCAAAGTAATTATTAGCAGGCTGCTTTTTTTGCTTGTTAGTCCCTTATTGAGATAAAACCTCTTCTCCAATATTTATCTCCCACCTAACTGCTCATCTCCAAACCCCCATCATTAAGCTTCATATTCCACGTGGAAGATGTGATTTTGTGACAAGTCTATAACTGTAACTGTCTCTAGAAGAATGATCTACTTACCTCATTGGATTCATTAGTTTCAGATGTTTACATTTACCAAGAATTATTATATCGTATAGATTATTTCTTAGATAATGATCTAAACTTATAAAAAAAAAGTGAGAATTTTCTCTAATTTCACATTTTCACGAACAATCGTAAGGCAAAGTTACAAATATAATTCAGTAGATAGATATACCTAAATCCCAGCTACTGTATATAAGCAATGGTGTTGACTTAACTCAATAATTTGCACAGGAAACATAAAATCAAGGTCAATCCCAATGTCATGACCGCTCACAAGGAATGGCGAGGACAGCTGTCTTAGCTACAAGGAGATCAAACACACATAATTGGATACCATCTCCAACTATGCCGATTTTCAATAATCATTTAGTTTTGGTGAAGATTAATATTTCAGTTGGCCAGTATATTCAGGTCATTTCTTTGCAACTAATTAGTAGAGACAATCGTTACTTTTGTTTGTCTCTTCCTACTCGAAGTGTTATCCCCCGGGCTCAACTAGAGTTTATTTTCTTGTGACAAATTTCTTTAGAAAATCCCTTTTTCTGTCTTTGTTGGTTTTCTAGTTGTCTTAATTAATCTTTCCTAAGGGATTTCGTTTTAATCAACAACTCTGTCCTACCTATAAAGAAGTATATATGCAGCTAATCTCCTTCTCTGAGGGGATTGAAAACTTGGCCTTATTAAAAAATGTATAAAATTTAGAAGAAAATATTTCGGTAAGATTTTTAGTCATATTTTTACTTTTTCATGAAAAATATGCTTGGGAAATAAAACTGTATAAGAATTCTTTTGAAAGTTTTGATTCTAATTGTACTTTTTTTTTAAAAGCACCCATTAGGGTATGTCTTCTTTCATATCCCCTTCACCTTTAAGCTTCTTAGTGCTTACTGTGCCAGGAATCCCGACGTTTTCTAATTCACCGAAAGGTACGAAATAGCAAACACATATCAATGATAATTAATATTTCTTGAAAACTATTTAAAAATTCGTTCCTTGTTTCAGTTGAAAGTTTGGTGAAACTAATAAGCTAGTTTTTTTTTAGTTTGATTCTTTTCCGTTTTATTTTGTTTATATCTGAGTCATGCTTGTCGGTATATAAAATCAAAGTGCATTAACAACATATATTTTTCCTTGGTTTTAACCTCACACTTGTACCACAGAAGTAGGAAATTGATATGGCAAGAAGTAGGTTTGAAAATTTTGTACCGGCATTAATTTGTTCCCAGCGTTTGTCTAATAATATGATGTATGTGAATCTTTTGCCATATTTATCTTACAGATAGGAAAGCTGCGATTCCAAGCTTTCGTGTTTTCTAATTTCAAAAAATTATACCTTAAATATTTCCTTCTAATTGATTAATTAGATATTTTCAAAAGATATACCACCAAAATTGTTTTCGTCTCTCTCTGTCTCTCTTGCTCTTTCTCTCTCCCACCCCCTCTCTCTCTGACTCACTCTCTCCCGGTAACTATTCCCTTCTCTCTCGTCCTTTTCTATCCTCCTATTGACACCATTTCCCTTCGTGCTAATATTTTAAATTAGGTTTCTTTTAGTTCTCTCCATTGCCCACAACAGCTCATTTTCCTTTGATTTTTTTTTTTTAAGTTTTAGTGGTCTTCAAATTTTTAATTGAGGAATGGGACAGAGGTAAATCGAAAGATAAGATGTGCGTCCAAGTTGTCAAAATGACGTATCAGCATTATCTCAGAAACGGGTTAGAGTATTAAGTTGAAATTTTCTGGAATTGTTGCGGGGATATGCGGATATTAAATTATGACTTTGGGGAAAGGGTAGAGCTAACTCAAAAGATATTACATGAATCTAGGTTATCAAAATACAATACCTGTACCATCCTGGGAACGGAATTCGACCACTGAAGTGGGAGCATTGAAGCTCTAGTGTTCTTTTAAGAGCCGAAAGGGACTGCAAGGCCACCAGATCCCTTCCTGTAGTTTTTTCCTGCCCACCTTTTGCAATTTTATAGACATCCTATCAATATTTCGATTATATGTATTTTGTACGAAATGGTTGAAATTCTCAGTAAATATGCCTATGGGATCCCATTGCCTCCATAATTCCAGCGACAAGAGAGGTAAATTAAGCAAATCGCCTATTTTTTACGCATTGATTTATAATGAGAAATAAATACACATATGATCATATGTGTTTGATAAGCTCGGAACTTGTAGATATATATTTTTTTGAACTACAAAAATCATATGTTTTCTGGGAGTGGGGGGAGGGGCAGCAAAACAAATATACTTATCAGTTAGTTAAATATAGATATTTCAAAGGTTCCAAAGCTTTGGTTTTTTTTTCTATGTATTCTACCGAGTTAAACAAGCCAACATCACTATATAATACAAAATAAAAACAGATTGCTTCTACTGGCCATCTCGCAAGGGGAACTTGTAGATATATATTTTTTGACTACAAAAATCATATGTTTTCTGGGAGTGGGGGGAGGGGCAGCAAAACCAATATACTTATCAGTTAGTTGAATATAGACATTTCAAAGGTTCCAAAGCTTTGGTTTTTTTTATGTATTCTACCGAGTTAAACAAGCCAACATCACTATAAAATACAAAATAAAAACAGATTACTTCTACTGGCTATGTTGCAAGGATACATTTATTTTAGCTTACTCCTTATCGATTGCAATAAATCTCCTCTTTTCTGACACTTTTGTTCAATCTTTTAATGTAAGGACAATATTAGTTCTTTTCCTCTGCTTCAGCAAACTCATCAAGTCAACAGCTGTTAGAAATCAGCTGACCGTTTGAAGTGTGAAGATAAGTGAGATGTTTAATATCAGAAAGGAGAATAAAAGTTACCGACGGAGATCTTTCTAAAGACTTTTTTTCTTAAAGGAAACAAAAGCCGACAAGAAATCCGTTGAAAAAGGTTCCTTTTGTATTTTTGAAATGCTTCGGAAGAGATGGGTTATTGTCTTTCTGGAAATAATAATACTTTGGTAACAATGAGAGCAAGCATTTGTCTATGTAAATCTTTTAGAAACTATAGTTTCTTGAACATAAATTTCACCATTAAAAGAAATGAGCTTTGCTTGACATGCATTATCCTTTTTGCATCCAAGAGAAAACTACTGCAATTTGAATCGTCATTAGATTTTAACTGATATGACGACTGCTTATTTGTATGAAAATGTTTATTATATATATTATCAATATTCTTATTTAATTTGTATCTGCATTTTATGTTTATATACGTCTTACATTATTTTCGACTTTATCTTTATTGTAACTGTTGGATGGAACTCTATGATTACTTTTGAAGATAACACTGTTCTTCATCGCTTACTTTATTTTTCAACCTGGAAGATGTATTAAGAAGTCTTTGCTCTGGAAACTATTCGTTTTGTAAACTTTGAAAGTAGTGAAAGTGGGTTAGATGGTGTGATTAAATTCCTAATCATAATTAAGTTCTCTGAAATTCCTACTTCCTGAGTGACTACATTAGTATTATAGATTCTGAGTATTTGTAGCAACTGACAGATTAAACTAGGTCAGTTCCTCTCACATGCTTCAATGTTTGTTTCCTTGTTTCAGTGTATATAAGCCAACGTTTTAGATTATTTTAGTTAGTTCTTATTATGTGTCTGTACTCGTCGTGTGTACATTTAATGTATTATATATGTAAA
The DNA here is from genome assembly GCF_032884065.1 of Artemia franciscana. Lineage (NCBI taxonomy): Eukaryota > Metazoa > Arthropoda > Branchiopoda > Anostraca > Artemiidae > Artemia > Artemia franciscana. Next base: position 21,720,246 of record NC_088873.1, on the reverse strand, counting down.
TAAACATTTTTATACTCGACACACAAACTTTATGAAAGTTAGAGACACTTGATATCCTCCACCGGTCGAACCCTATACTGTAGGCCAACGCTACCGTAATGTTCTAATGAAGAGAACGCAGAGAGAGAAGAAGACCCTTTACAAAGTGGCGGCAGCGGTTTTCGCCGGAGAGGATAGAGTTCTTACCATCCTCTGGATTTCGGTCCGAGGTTGTGTCGTGAGTTTGTTTATCTTCAAAATTTGGTGGACTCCGTCATTGTCAGCTGTAGTTGGGGCGTGGAGACTTTCCGCTGAGAGCTGCTTCGGTTCGTGCACGACCGTGGTATTGGTGTGTGCTGGTCGTCGGTTGACTTCGGAAGTTGAGAGCTGTTGATGTTTTCGTCGTCGGGGATTCCAGCTTTGCCGTTCCAATTGTTCCTGTTTTGCCGTTCCAGTTTTGCCGTTCCAGTTGTTCCCGTTTTGCCGTTCTAGTTGTTCCAGTTTTGCCGTTCTATTTGTTCCAGTTTTGCCGTTCTAGTTGTTCCAGTTTTGCCGTTCCAGTTCTTCCAGTTTCGCCGTCCCAGCTCCAGGTTCCCGCCGCAGAATCCGGTTTTAGAGAAAAAAAAAAGTGAAGAACGTCGAAGGACAATTTATGATTGTAAGTCATGCATTTTAAGTTCGCACGCGAGTAGGAAATCTGTTAGGAGTGTTTAGTAACGATTTTACCTTGTTTTTGCAGCTTTGACTTAATTTCTTTTAATTACTTTTCTTTTAAAATGAACGGAATTCCAATTTTAGATCCTTCAGACCCTGAATTTGATAGAGATATTGTTTCATCCTTTTTGAACGAAATAAAAAGTAAAGGTTTAAAACCCCCTTTGAATTTGGATTCTTCAAGTCGGGATTATAATCCCACTTCAGTCATAAAATTTTTGACAACTTTGGGTAATTTAATGGCCAAAGAAAGTGCCAATGTAATTATGGGAGATATTTCGGGGAATAATATAACTGATACACCTATCGAGAGTAACGGCAACAAGGATAATATGAATCCAAGAATAATTGGGTCAGTAATGGATCCCCTGGGAAATATTCCAGTTCTAGATAATGCAAAATTTATAAAACCTTTTTTTAGCCAATTGAGAAGGGTTAAAACGCTGCTTGGCTGGTCCGACTCGCAAGTAATAGACGCAGTACCGCTTAGAGTAACAGGGCCACTACTTAATTTTTTTGAAGATAGAGATTCCTCAAATATTAGAAATTTAGAGGAACTTGAAAAAGAAATGACACAGGCGTACCTACCAGGAAAAACAGCTGGAAAGAAATTTAGAGATTTAGCTGAATTGAGGCAATCATCCAGGGAAACAGTATATCAGTTTTATAAGCGGGTGGAGATTGCCACAAAATCGTATCGATCAGGATATGTCGGTTTAGTAGGCTTTTCCAATAGTGTAGGCCTGGATTGTTTTATTGAAGGTTCGAGGATAAACATTAAGAGATATTTATTAGAACACCAGGATGATTATGATTCTCTTTCTGAAGCGTATAAAGTAGCGCAGCGTTTTGAAGCAATTGAGAATGCACTTGGTGAAGAGCAGGAATTTTTATCAGCAGCCGTAGATACTAAATTTGGTTGGACAGGACAGAATGAAGGACTCCGTCAGAACTGGCCTGACGAAAAACGTGACCAGGGGAGGGGGGAATCTTTTAGTTCAAGGGGGAGAGGTCAGAATAGGAATATAGGTAGAAATTTTAGTGAAACCTATTATAATAGGAACTCAGATTTCAGTAAGACCCATGGTGATGTGCCCTTTCGAGAGAGAGGTGAGGGTCCTACCAATAGGAGATGCTACAAGTGTCAGAGCTTCAGTCATTTAGTGGCTGAATGCCCAAACAGAGTATGTTACAGTTGTGGAAACAAGGGCCATTCTGCCAATTTTTGTTATAAGCGGAACAATAACTATCAGAGGGGTGCCTGTTTTGTGTGTGGGAGTTGGGATCATAAAGCCAATTCTTGTATGAATCGTTTTCAAGCGCAATCGTCTGGAGACTCTGGGAAGCCGGAAACGTTACAGGAAAACTAGAAGGCCAGATTGAACAGAAGGGGGTGATATCTGGCAAAGTTGAATACCCCCCTCATTGTGAATATTTTTGTTATATGGGATTAGGAGAAACGGATTACCCTATTATGAAAAAAGTTATTTTGAATGGCATTGAGTGTCAAGCCTTTGTAGACCCCGGTTGTCATAAATCTTTGTTAGATGAACGAATTTTTGAAGCACTTGATAAACGAAAGGTGAAAACTGAGCCATCCTTGGCTAAAATAAAACCCATTGGTAGAGATTCAAAGGTAATCCCTACTTCAGTAAAAGTAGTTTCAGATGTTACAATTTTTGAAGGAAACAATTCTCGGAAAGTTTCTTGGGAATTTTTGGTGGTTCCTGGCTTAGGATTTGATATTATTCTTGGATGGGATATACTCCGAGAAATAGGCTCAAATCTTGATTTCCAGACCAATACATTGACCTTTTCGAGTGGTGAGGAAAATAAGGCGATTAGTCTGTCTTTTTCTGGAAGTATTGTAATGCCCAAGAAAACAGTTGTAGAACCATTTTCAATAAAAGCAGTAGAAGTACTTTGTAGGTCGAAAGAAGGGTTGCCTTTACCTGATGGAATGACGGTCGTTACAGAACCTGCGAATAAGTCTCTTGAATTTTTTTATGCTGCCTCTGTGAAAGTTGTAGAGGATAAGAGCATAATTTTTATTTTTAATAATAGTGAAAGACCTTTAAAGTTACAAAGGCGAGAGGTAATTGGTAGTTTTATTGAAGTGGCCGATGATGAAATTTCAGCATACAAAGCTGAAATTGTAAACAGTAAGGGTAGGGTTGACGAATTGAAGGATAGGAAAAATATGGAAAATCACCCTTGGACGGACGCGCACTTCATAGATAAATTTGACCTAGTGCATTTAAATCGAAAACCTGAGTTGTGTGAAAAATTGAAAGCTATGCTTATAAAGTATAAAACCATATTTTCGGTCCATGCATATGATATAGGTCAGAATAGTCTGATGGAGTTTAAAGTAGATATTGACAAAAGCGCACCGCCACCTAAACCTAAGTCCTTTAATTTACCACTTAAAATGCAGGAGGTTCTGCAACAACATATTTATGCTATGACAAAAGCAGGTATTATAAAACCCGGTAGAAGTGAATATTGTTGCCCTATATTTGTTATTGCAAAAATCTCAGAGGGAAAAATACCCCCTAAGCATGAGTGGACTATGGAAAATACGAGGGTTATCTATGATTGTCGGGAAATTAATAAACTAGTCAAAGACAGTGCTTGGCCTATTAGGAGGATCCAGGATGTGCTGAACCAACTTAGTTCAAAGAGGAATTTTAGTATTCTTGATTTAAAACATGCCTTTTTCAATGTATCATTGGCAGAGGAAAGCCAACAGTATTACTCGTTTAGCGGACCGGATGGTGTACAATATGTGTATCGTAAACTACCCCAAGGTAGCAATGTGAGCCCTAAAGCGTTTTGTCAATGGGCTTCAGTTTTATTTCAGTCAGAGATTTTTTATTCTATTATTTCGATGTACATTGATGATTTGGTTGTGGCATCCAAGGGAGACGAATGTGAGCATCTTCGGGATTTAGAAAAGGTCTTTTCCAGATTATTGGAGTGTGATGTGAAGATTGGAATAAAGAAATGCAAGTTCTTTGTAGAGAATTTTGAACTGCTAGGTTTCTCAGTTTCTTCTCGAGGAATTTCACCCTTGGCTAATAAGCTTGACAGTATCCAAAAGATAAGCAGACCTCGTAATGTCAGTGAGTTACGTAGCTTTATTGGCTTGGTCAACTGGTATAGAATATTTTACTTGAATTTCGGAGAGTTAATTTACCCTTTAAATAAGCTTTTGAGGAAAGGAATTCCATTTGAATGGGGCCCTGATCAGGAAGAAAGTTTTTTAAAGCTAAAACGAGAATTGAGCAATCCAGAAACAATATTTTTGTCATTCCCGGACTACTCAAAAGTTTTTTATATTGCAGTCGACACAAGTTCAATTGCTTGCGGAGCATTACTCATGCAAAAAGATGGTCTTGGTCGATTTAGACTAGTATCAACTTTCAGTAAAGTTCTTTCTTTAAACTTTGGAAAAATGGATAACATGTCAAGAGAATTGTATGGTGTTGTCCAAGCAGTTAAGTGCTTTGAGTATTATATTTGGGGTAGAGAGACACATCTCTTAGTCGATTGTAAAGCTTTAACTTACTTAAGAAGGTGTAAAGATCACTCCTCTAAGCTATATAGAATAGCTTTAATCTTAGACAACGAGTTATTCCATTGGTCACATTTGCCTGGAAAGTATCACCCTGCAGATTTACTATCCCGTCCGGAGATAGTTGAAGAATGTCGCCCACTAAATTTCACAGAAGAAGAAGCAGAATTCGTAGCAGCTGGTGCTGGCGTTGAAATAGACTATTTAGGGTTGGAATTGCCAGAGGTAGCAAAACTTCAAAGAAAAGACCCCGAATTACAAAAAGTCATCAAGTACCTTGAATCTATGACTAATAATTTATTAGGCACTGACGTAGTGAGGCGTTGTGTCGAGAGAGATGAGGCTGGTGAAGGGGCGGACTGCGGTCGACCGAGGGACCAGGAGTTAGCGGCTGACATGGCGGAAAGGAGTTCCGTACATGGGATATTAACAGCCGATAGGGCGGAAAAGAGTTCCGTACCTGAGGAGTTAGCGGCTGACATGGCGGAAAGGAGTTCCGTACATGGGATATTAACAGCCGATAGGGCGGAAAAGAGTTCCGTACCTGAGGAGTTAGCGGCTGACATGGCGGAAAGGAGTTCCGTACATGGGATATTAACAGCCGATAGGGCGGAAAAGAGTTCCGTACCTGAGGAGTTAGCGGCTGACATGGCGGAAAGGAGTTCCGTACATGGGATATTAACAGCCGATAGGGCGGAAAAGAGTTCCGTGCCTGGGAAAATAATAGATAATAATTTCGCGTCTTGGCTGTTAAATATTTTTGACGGTCTTTTTCTAAATGAAGGTGTTCTTTATTGTTATCCGTTAGGAGGTGTTGGTAAGGACAATGGGATCCCTAGAACAGCTAAATTAGTTCTGCCAGGTGTCCTAGTAGACTCGGCAATAAAACTGGCTCATGATCACTTACTCATTGGTGGTCACATGTCTATGGAGAAGACATTAGACCGAGTGAGCCGTACCTTTATATTTGAGAGAATGAACACAAAAGTTCGAAGTTATTGCGAAAACTGTAATTTGTGCTTGCGTAGAAATAAAATGCATCAGAATATCAAACCTATGTTAGGAAATAATGAAGAGCCAAAATACCCATTCCGTGTGTTTTCGGTAGACTCTGCTGGTCCCATGGGAGGTGCAGTAGGTGGACCTACTGAAAACGGAAATTTTCATATTTTAGTTGGAGTTGACCATTTTTCAAAATTTTGTATCCTGAAAGCCGTACCAAGAATTACAGCGGAGACTATGTGTAACTTCCTTTGCGAGTCAGTGATAGCATACTTTGGTCTTTTTGAAGTTTTGATCACTGATTCCCATCAGTCTTTCCGTTCAAATCTCATTTCACAGATGTGTGCAAAATTGAGAAATTTGTTCACGATCTATAGGATTTGTGATGAACAAATAGGAAAAAAGAAAAAATCTCAAAGAGCACAATATAATAAAAATGCTGTGGAATTACCAGTTTTGAGAGAAGGGGACTTAGTTTATGTCCAAGATAAAGCTCAGAATCCAAAGGAAATCAAGGGTTTAAAGCTTAAATTTCGTGGACCCTATATAATTTTAAAAATATTAAAAGATTCCCTATTCCTGGTACAAGAACTTTCGGGGAAATTTGTAAGAAGAACAGTAAATGGTCGTCTAATAAAGCCTGTAAAGGATTCAGAAACTTTCTTACGTTTGAATCCTATGTTTCAAGAGAAAATAGATATGATCAAAAACCCTAATAGTGTCGCTAGTAGATTAAAATCTAATGACAAAGAACAAAGTAGCAATGGTTATAGCTTACGTCAACGTCCGTTTCAGAAACTTTTGGTAGTTCAAAATTGTCTTGACCAACCAATAATAACAAGTACATTAATGTCAGAGGAATCAAAAATGGTAGAATTAGAGTTAGAGAATCGTGGACTTAGTAGAGTTGATTCAAGATCATCTGTATACCAGCGTCCAGTGGAGACTCCAGCAGTAACTTCAGGGATAAGGGAGGATAGCTCCATTTCTAGTGAACAACAGGAGATTCAAATAGAGCATAGTCAGGCTAGTTTAGAGTTAGATAAAGGGGAGATAGAGGTTGAAGTAGGATCGAGTGGAGAGTCAAGTAGTTTTAGGAGAAGTAACAGGAAAAGAAGCAATAAGCCTCCAGGCTATTATAGAGATTACTAAGAGATAAATAGAGTAGGGCTAATATAGAGACTAGTAAGGGATTGATATAGACAGGTAGATAGAGGGAAGGATGTAGATAGAATTCGTGATGATTAATAAGACAGAAGAAACACTTTCTTTGAGATGGGAATATAGAAAGATAAATATAGCAAGTGATGGCTTTGTAGGAACTTTTCTCAAATGACAAGTTTACTTCTTTTTTATATATAATGAATACTTTTGGAAGAATTAAAGCTTTGGTGAAAGAAAGAAAAAAAATCATTGTTTTATTTAATTTTAAAATTATCATATTTTTTTTAGGTCTTATGTTCAAACATAAGTTATTTTTAAAGATAATCTTTCGATGTTCAAATTTTTTCTATTAGGAGTAGTTATGCGAATTCTGTGCGAACTGAGCGTGACAATATAAAGTGAAATGAATAAAGTGTCAATTGGGACAATATTTTCTTGTGTCTTGTTGTTGAGTATTTTATTTTATTTTGTGTTTTTATTAAGTGTACCTTTGTTTGAGGATAGAAAATAATTTTTTTTTGGAAAAAAATGATTTTGAAAACCCGGGGGAAAATCTGTAAACTTTGAAAGTAGTGAAAGTGGGTTAGATGGTGTGATTAAATTCCTAATCATAATTAAGTTCTCTGAAATTCCTACTTCCTGAGTGACTACATTAGTATTATTGATTCTGAGTATTTGTAGCAACTGACAGATTAAACTAGGTCAGTTCCTCTCACATGCTTCAATGTTTGTTTCCTTGTTTCAGTGTATATAAGCCAACGTTTTAGATCATTTTAGTTAGTTCTTATTATGTGTCTGTACTCGTCGTGTGTACATTTAATGTATTATATATGTAAATAAACATTTTTATACTCGACACACAAACTTTATGAAAGTTAGAGACACTTGATATCCTCCACCGGTCGAACCCTATACTGTAGGCCAACGCTACCGTAATGTTCTAATGAAGAGAACGCAGAGAGAGAAGAAGATCCTTTACAGTTTAAACGAAAGCTTTAGTTATATTTTGATCAACAGCTTCCTGTGTCCAAAAATGTAAGATTTTTAATGTTTTTCTGAGCAGCAGCTAGTTGTATCTAGCTGGAAACTAGATATGATTTTAAAATACCAGAAGCATAAAGCTAAACATGATGTGCCGATGACGAGTTGTCCCATAATAGGTGATCCTTCCGCAAATTGTTCCCTGGAGAGTTACCTGGCCACTGCTTAGGAGGGGATCTTAAATTTTTTTGGAAGCTACATGCTTTAATATTAGCCTTATTGGCAAATTTTCCCAACGATTCTAAGGCTGGCCCTGTAGGTTCTGGAAGTTCGGTCCTTTACCACAACGCGCAGCTATGAAACTAGCTATTACTGAAGTTGCTTTGAGTTATTTTTAGGTTGATTAAGCGAAAAAATACATTCCATTTTGCTTGCTATAGAAATAAAATCTTTTTACTGAAAGGACCGTTCGGCATATAACTGATTAAGCCTATTTTTGAGATTTAAGGATCAAATTCTTCAATCGACTGGTTCCTTTGTACGGAAATACGGAATGAAAAATGAGAATAGACCCAACAGTGAAAAATTAGCCTTCGAATAAATACTCTATGTGGAAGTAAACTCCCTAATACTCCTAAATTACCACTGGAGAACTATAGTTCTTCAGAGGACACACGATAAAGACAAATAACAGTACCATTCGATTTCCCAATTAACAGTCTTTCCAAATGTAATGGTTGCCATCATCAAAAGGGTAGCCAATAGTGCCCCCTCAATAATAAGGGCATTTAAGCTTCTACGGGCCAGCATCCCTTTCGAATCCTGATACTGACATTTTTTTGAACTTTTCAAGATACAGGTGTCATTAATTTTCTTCAAGACGCAGGTGCAAATTAAGTAATAGGGTTTGTTTTCTAAGGGATGCAGATGTCTGTTACATAATAGACTGTTTTTTCTTTGATTGTTTAAAAACCCCGCAGGACCAGGAAAAACCCTTCAGAGACCCCCGCCAAATCATTATTTCATTCGATATTACGTCATTAGGAATGTTTCCTTCGAGATGTAGGTGTCTCTTACATAATATAGATTGTTTTTCCATTTATTGTTTGAAAAACTGCGAGGGCCAAGAGAAAAACCTTCAGCTAAATCATATTTTCTTTGGTTGTTACGTAATAGGGAATATTTTCTTTAAGACATTTCGATTCGTTCTTTAGGACATGTTTCTTCAAGACGTTTTTCAAGATGTTTCAAGACTTTTACAGACATTTTTAAAACATTTTTCAAGAAGTTTCAAGATATTTTAAGAGCTTTTTAAAGACATTTTTCGTCAATACGTTTCTCAAGACGATTTAAGACATTTCAAGACATTTTTCTTCAAGACGTTTCAAGAGGTTTTAAGACAATTTCTTCAAAATGTTTTTCAAGACGTTTCAAGACATTTTAAGAACGTTTTTAAGAAACTTTTCGTCAAGACGTTTTAATCCGTTTTAAGACGTTTTCAAGTGATTCAAGACGTTTTCCCCGCTAAAATAACTTTATAAACTAAAAATTACCCTTGTTTATATTTCAACAGCAAGAACTTGCCATTTCATCGTTAGATTGCGATGTACTATGGCAATCACAGCCTGTGACACTCAATAGCTGACACACGGCAGCCACTGGCAACCATTATCACAAATATGGAATTTTTCGGACATCTTCCTCCAGAATATCCGTTTACAACATAATCGATTGTTTGAATTTAATGAAAATCCCCAATAACGTTTCTTCTGATGACTCCTGGTAATTGAGACTAGATTGGCACAATCCACTAGCTAGATGAAATCCTCTGGCGCAGAATATCACAAATAAGGATTTCTTCACCTTTTTTCACATAAAAATCAAACTTATAAACTAAAAACGGCCATTGTTTTTACTTGAACAGCGGAAACATTCCATTTCTTTGTCATATTGCGATGTTCCATCGCGATTCAGAGCCTGTCACACTCAATGGCTGACACCCGGCCCCCTCTGGCAACCACTATCACAAAAATGGCATTTTTGGACATTTTACTCCAAAAATATCCGTTTAAACCAGAATAGATCGTTTAAACTTAATGAAAAACCCCCAATAACGTTTCTTCTGATGACTCCTTACAATTGAGCCCAGCGTGGCACAATCTACCAGCCTGATAACACCCTCTGGTGCATAGTATCACACCTAAGGGTTTCAACCTTTTTTTCTCGATTTACGAACTAAAAATGAAACAGCGGGAACTCACCGTTGTATTGTTAGATTGTGATGTTCTATGGCAATCCAAAGCCTATGACAGTCGATGGCTGACTGACACCCTCTGGTGCATATCTCCACACCTAAGGATTTTCTACCCATTTTCCCAGAAAAATAACTTTAAAAACTAAAAATGACCATTGTTTTTATTTGAACAACGGAAACTTGTAATTTCATTATTCTGCCTTCGGCCGGGATTGCAATACGTGATTAACGCTCCCCTACTACTGCGAATTTTTGTAATGAATATCATGTTATATTCTTAATTGCACTTAAGTGGAATAGGGTTGGAGAATTTCCCCAGGAGTGTTTTTTTCCAGTGAGACCCCTGGAAAAAAGAAACACAACGACTTTAAAAATTAGTTTGGCAAATCCAACACCCTTAAATAAAATCTGAAAGGATCACCTTTCTTCAGGAGTAATTTTAATCTGTCAATAATTGTTACGCAAAGTTAAACTTAAGCGTAAAAACCTTGGGCAGTTGGGCTAGGATCTCTCAACACATTTAGACTACATCAAATATTATATTAAAACAAACAGAAATTAAGTAATAAACAATTTTATTTTCAGACGAAAGTAAACAGTGACAATACATCTCTAAGTGAACAGGAATGACCCGATAGATCAGGGACTACCTTGCTCGAATCTTCCCACTAGTTACGAAAATATTTTGCTTTTTATGCATATGCTATAAGAACAAACGCTCCATTTTGTACATTAATGTGATAAAGAGTTTAATTATTTTTTCACAAGTGAGTAGTGAAAAATTATGGTATGTAAAGTAATATTTGCCAGTGATAATCATTAGTGATAAATCACCAGGGGTGGCACCGTTATTGGGTAATATTGGGTAATAATTATTGGGTTCGTTACCACGAACTGTTTGAAAATAAGAGTATGAGTAAAGGGGTAAAATAACCACAACAAAAATGTCGAAATTATTCAGATATCCCTCAAATTATGGGAAAACTGAGTGATAGATTCACCAAAAAAGGTGAAGAAACCCTTATTTGTGATATTCTGCGCCAGAGGATTTCATCGAACCAGTGGATTGTGCCAAGCTAGCTTCGATTACCAGGAGTCATTAGAAGAAACGTTATTGGGGATTTTTATCAAATTCTAACAATCGATTATATTGTAAATGGATATTCTGAAGGAAGATGTCCGAAAAATTCCATATTTGTGATAATGGTTACCAGTCTTGAATCATTTGAAAACGTCTTAAAATGGATTAAAACATCTTGACGAAAGGTTTCTTAAAAACGTTCTTAGAATGTCTTGAAACGTCTTGAAAAACATTTTGAAGAAAATGTCTTAAAACGTCTTGAAGAAAAATGTCTTGAAATGTCTTCAATCGTCTTGAGAAACATATTGACGAAAAGTGTCTTTAAAAAGCTCTTGAAATATCTTGAAACTTCTTGAAAAATGTCTTGAAGAAAAATGTCTTAAAAATGTCTGGAAAAGTCTTGAAACATCTTGAAAAACGTCTTCAAGAAACATGTCCTAAAGAACGAATCGAAATGTCTTACAGAAAACATTCCCTATTACGTAACAACCAAAGAAAATATGATTTGGCTGAAGGTTTTTTTCTTGGCCCTCGTAGGTTTTTAAACAATAAATGGAAAAAGACTCTCTATTATATAAGAGACACCTATATCTCGAAGAAAACATTCCCAATGACGTAATATCCAACGAAATAATGATTTGGCGGGGGTCTCTGAAGGGTTTATTCCTGGTCCTGCAGGGTTTTTAAACAATCAAAGAAAAAAATCTATTATGTAACAGACATCTGCATCCCTTAGAAAACAAACCCTATTACTTAATTTGCACCTGCGTCTTGAAGAAAATTAATGACACCTGTATCTTGAAGAAGTTCAAAAAAATGTCAGTATCAGAATTCGAAAGGGGTGCTGGCCCGCAGAAGCTGAAATGCCCTCATTACTGAAGGGGCACTATTGGCTACCCTTTTGATGATGGCAACCATTACATTTGAAAAGATTGTTAATTGGGAAAACGAATGGTACTGTTATTTGTCTTTATCGTATGTCCTCTGAAGAACTATAGTTCTCCAGTGGTACTTTAGGAATATTAGGGAGTTTACTTCCACATAAAGTATCTATTCGAAGGCCATTTTTTCACTGTTGGGTTTATTCTCATTTTTCATTTTGTACTTCCGTACAAAGGTACCAGTCGATTGAAGAATTTGATCCTTAAATCTCAAAAATAGGCTTAATCAGTAATATGCCGAACGTTCCTTTCAGTAAAAGGATTTTATTTCTATAGCGAGCAAAATAGAATGTATTTTTTCGCTTAATCAGCCTGAATTCATTGGAAAAAGGGAATAAAAACAAAATTGCTCCTAGAATTTAGAAAATATATTTTGCCTCCCCCCCAACAAAATTTTTTCACGAATTAGCACCACTGGCTGCATCATAAGAATCCTAAGCTATTTTAGGTCTCTTGGGTACCTTAGGTATCGACAGCTTCATTGGCTCCCAGTCTCTCGAGAATGCCAAGGATGGACAAGTAGGCTAGGAAGTCAAAGTCGGTGCCTCAAATGCTTGCTGCGACCCAAAAGTTTTTCTGCTTAGTTATGGATCGTACTGGAAGGAGAGTGCACAGCGGAAGCTGAAGGGGGAGGTGGAACAAGACTTCGCTGCGTGCAGTTGTGCGGTAGTCAAAAGCCTGTTCAATACTCTTTCAGCATATTCGTCAAATAGGATCTTAAATCTAAATAGAAGGAAAATTAGAAGGCTTACTGAGGCTTTTTTTGAAATTACTGAGCACTAAGTTTGAGCCTCAATTACTAACAGTGGAACCTAGACCATTAAGAACTCGGGACTGTGTACAAGATGTGGTAACGGCTCCAACGATAAGGATCATTTGATCCAGAATTATTCCGAGCTGTCTACATTAAGACTGGAATATTTCCAGGACTTTAATGTTAATATAAAGAATACTTTTACAGCGTGCAATATTAAGCATTTGGCACGTTTCATAATAAGGACCAATGAATGGTGTTAATTCACTGTTTCATGGTTGTCTAACCTTATTTTTTATATTGACGTTGATTGCCTGACTTTATGGCGATCTGAATTTACATATTTCATGCTCATTCACAAATAAACTAGCTAGGCGATAAAGAGTAAAGCATGAATAATTATATGACATTTCAAATATAACCAAAAATACTTTTTAAAATTCATATACAAGCCCATCCCCCTACTAAAATGCAGGAAAAAGTACAAAAAACTAAATAATACAGTAAAGACAGAAGAAAATGAAGGTTAGAAAACAAATTCCAGCCATGCAGTTAAAATTTTCGGCATTTCTGATACAATCCACCAATTTGTCTCTGATTTTGGTCTAATTCCGTAAATTGTAAATTACACCAGCAAAGCCTCTTGGTAAACTACTGACATTTTAAACAATAAATTAAAGAATTGCTGAAATAAGAAGATGCACTATCATAGGAACAGTTACTCTAAGTTATGAAGCTCAAAATTACTTGTGGATCCAGCTTCAAAACCTATCCTAAAATACTCTGTTCTTGCCTTTATGGGCCAGCAGGTATTTTATCCCCAACTGTATAATTTTTGATAACAAAAAGTAGAATAATTCAATAGGACAAAGTTTGGTGTAAAGTTCAAGTTTTGAATAAGCTCCGACTTTTCTCGACAGAATCTAAAATAAGGCAGTTTACGTTTACCGGTTAATGGCATTTTCAGGCCAAAAATTTCAGTAATTACATTAATTTCTAATAAATTTTCAATTAACAAAAAATAGATAAATTGGGGCACAAATTATTCATTCACTCTCAAAAAAAAGAAAAGAAAAAGGTTCAAACTCTTCTAAATCTGTATAAGAAAATCCTGCTTTAACTTATTCCAAAAGCTCAATAAGGAAGTCTATGATATTTGGCTCTAAGGTTGAACAAACCTGTTTTAGGCACTTTCCAATAAGGGGCAACGAAATAAATTTGGCATATTCGGTTCATTTCTTTTCCGCAAAATCGGATCAGTTTCAAATATTTTCATTCCGTCTAATCTTTAAATTAGTTCTACGTTTCATCTGTTTATTTCTCAGGAACTGTTTCCCTCCTTAGAATTCCTTTCATGGAACACGAGATAATAAGTTTCAACCAAAGTTCTCGTCTCATAGTAATTAAACATAGAATAATGAGAAATTCAAGATTCCTTTGAGAGGATCTTAAGATCTGTTTATATTAAGCTTTACCTGGCCTCCATAAGATCCTAGATATTCATTCATTGAAATCTGAACTCAAAAAGTTTAAACGGACTGAATACTTTGAAATTATGTTTCAAAACTTCGTATGGCTGCAAATGAATAAATGTACAATGGCAAAAGTATGCATATGGGAAGGCCTTTATGGATAAATCCTGAGTCAAATCCATTAGAGGTACGTGATTGTACATTAGGCTACACCTGTATAGATATTTTATTAGTGACTGAACCAGAAACTTGCTATTTCAGATCTGCAATAAATGAAAACTGACATACAAAAAAATGATAAATAAAGTAAATAACAAAAAAGAAAACTGCGGGTAAAGAAACAGAAAAAGAACAAGAGCTAAGAGCTCATATGGCACTTGTGACGAGGCAAGAAAAGCTAAGAGCCAAGAGATCATACGGTATGAGCTCTAACAAAATTCTATGAATCAATAGATTGATTTAAAAGGAAAATAAGAGGCTTAATGCCGGTCAGGCTTTAAAATAAGAGTTCTGGGTCACGATGTCCCTCTATATATCAAAATTCATTAAGATCCGATCACCCACTCGTATGTTATAAATACCTAATATTTTCTAATTTTTCCTCTCCCTTTAGCCCCCCAGATGGTCGAATCTGGGAAAACGACTTTATCAAGTCAATTTGTGCAGCTCCCTGACACCCCTATCAATTTTCATCGTCCTAGCACGTCCAGAAGCACCAAACTCGCCAAATCACTGAACCCCTCCTCCCAACTCCCCCAAAGAGAGCGAATCCAGTACAGTTCCATCAATCACGTATCAAGGACATTTGCTTATTCTATCCACCAAGCTTCATCCCGATTCCTCCACTCCAAGTGCTTTCCAAGATTTCCCCCTCCAACTCCCCCCCATGTCAAAACATATGGTCGGGATTTGACATAAGAGCTCTGAGACATCAATTCCTTCTAAACATCAAATTTCATTAAGATCCGATCACCTATTCGTAAGATAAAAATACCCCAATTTTCACGTTCTCCAAGAATTCCGGTTTTCCCCTCCAACTCCCCCCAATGTCACAGGATCTGGTCGGAATTTAAAATTAGAGCTTTAAAGCACAAGACCTTCTAAATATCAAATTTCATTAAGATCTGGTCACCCTTTCGTAAGTTACAAATACCTCAATTTTCAAAATTACCCCTCCCCCCAACTCCACCAAAGAGAGCAGATCCGGTCCGGTTATGTCAGTCACGTATCTTAGACAGGTTTTTATTCTTCCCATCCAGTTTCATCCTGATCTCACCGCTTTAAGTAATTTCTAAAATTTCCGGTTCCCCCCAACTGCCCCCCCCCAGTTACGCTGGATCCGGTTGAGATTTAAAATAAGAGATCTGAGTTACGAGGTCCTTCCAAATATGAAGTTTCATGAAGATCCCATCACTCCTTCGTAAGTTGAAAATACGTCATTTTTTCTAATTTTTCAGAATTAACCCCCCTTCCCAATAGAGCGGATCCGTTCCAATTATGTAAATCACGTATCTAAGACTTCTGCTTATTTTTCCTACCAAGTTTCATCCCGATCCCTCTAATCTAAGCGTTTTCCATGATTTTAGGTTTCCCCCAAACTCCCCCCAATGTCACGAGATCCGGTCAGGACTTAAAATATGAGCTTTGAGACACGAAATCCTTCTAAATATCAAATTTCCTTGAGTTCTGATCACCCGTTCGTAAGTTAAAAATACATCATTTTTTTCTAATTTTTCAGAATTAGCCCCCCCCCCAACTACCCCAAAGAGATCGGATCCGTTCCGGTTATGTCAATTATGTATCTAGGACTTGTGCTTATTTTTCCCACCAAGTTTCATCCCGATCCCTCCACTCTAAGTGTTTTCCAAGTTTTAGGTTTCCCCCTCCCAACTCCTCCCCCCCCCAATGTCACCAGATCCGGTCGGGATTTAAAAAAAAGAGTTCTGAGACACAATATCTTTCTAAATGTCAAATTTCATTGAGATCCGATCACCCGTTCGTAAGTTTAAAAAAACCTCATTTTTCAGAATTAACCCTCCCCCCCCCAACTGCCCCAAAGAGAGCGGATCTGTTCCGGTTATATTAATCATGTATCTAGGACTTATGCTTATTTTTCCCACCAAGTTTCATCCCGATCCCTCCACTCTAAGTGTTTTCCAAGATTTTAGGTTTCCCCCTCCCAACTACCCCCCAATGTCACCAGATCCGGTCGGGATTTAAAATAACAGCTCTGGGACACGATATCCTTCCAAATATCAAATTTCATGAAGATCTGATCAACCGTTCGTAAGTTAAAAATACTTCAATTTGTCTATTTTTTCCGAATTAACTGGCCCCCCACTCCCCACAGATGGTTAAATCGGGAAATTGACTATTTCTAATTTAATCTGGTCCGGTCCCTGATATGCCTGCCAAATTTCATCGTCCTAGCTTACCTGAAAGTGCCTAAAGTAGCAAAACCAGGACCGACAGAATTTGCGATTGCTATATGTCACTTGGTTAATACCAAGTGCCATAAAAAGCGACGAAATAGACTACGAACTGAATAATAAACGTATCAAACCGGTCCGAGTAATAATTTATTTATCCTTCAACCACGTAGAATACACTTTTTTTTGTCGATGTCGATGGTAGCCCGTCCTGGTAATCAGCCTCGGATAAATCCGTTTTAAAGGCTAAAATTGTTTTCAGTACTTGTGAACGCGATGAAAATAGATATTATGAAAAGATGTATGTAATAGATTTTCTCCAAAAAAGTTATTTATATAATAAAAGTATTCTTTTAACTTTCCAATCGAAGATAAACGTCTTTTTTCCATTAAGGAAGGTAAATTTACGAAAAATGAATTTGGGTTCTTCATGGCAAATATTACGCGACAATAACTCATAAGCCAAAAATTAAATTATATAAAACGACTTAATTTTTTTTTACATAGATTTTCAAAACGGATGGAAGGGGTGGGGGTGTTTTAGTTAATGGTTTAACTGTTCGCACTAACAGCAATCAACAACTCTAGTAGTGACGCACCTCATGAACTTTAAACTATGATCTCAGTATTCCATTTCTGAACAATCAACCCATTAAGAGGGCAATGTGATCCATCCATCGCTCAAATTTCAAATGGAAAATGACAGACTGAAACCATCTGGAGATGTTGTTGATTCTTGCCAATCTTGTATTGCTACAACTGTTGATAGTGATTTATTGGCAATTTGAGACACATTAAGATCTAATCATTACCAAATACACTTTGAAAATTATTTTGTTTTTACTAATACAAGATACAAATCGACTTATGAATTAAACTAATCATCATAGCAAAACAGTCTAGTTCTAGTGTAGTTGCTTATTTCTTGTGGTTTTTCAAGAAATTATTGAATGTGTAATAAAGTTTAACAAATACAGTAAGATGCTGTGATTTACCAGTTTAAAAGATTAATTAAAATTCTTACTATTTACAGAATAATCAGCTGTAAATTTAACGATTTTTGCCAAATTTTACCTGAAATTTGAACTAAATTTACATAGAATTTGTTGTAGACTTACCAATTTTACTTAGTGTTACTTAGAATTTCTGCTAAATTTGCAAAAAGAGTATGTTGTAAATTTACCGATTTTACCAGATTTTACTCCATTTTCCTAGATTAATCTAAGGATTACAAAGAAAAACTCAAAAAAGTTATAAATCTTGCTTTGTATTTACACCAAATTAGCGGTAAATCCCTTTTAATAAGGCTTACTAAGATTGGATGTAGTTTGAAAAGTTACCAAGGCGGTATCTTGGGGGAGGGGGTACAGGGTTTGAACCCATCGCCCAAAATTTTTGTTCGACTCATAAAAACGTAACAAAAACGCATATAAACAAATTTTTGATGCATTTTTAAGAGTTTTATATCCCCCCCCCCCCCCAAAAAAAAAATCCTGGATATGCCTTTGAAGGCTCTATAGTGACATTAGTTTCTTGCTGAAAAACTATTCAGAGACTTTATAGAACATAACAAAAAAAAGAGTTTATAAAAAAAATATTCCAAATCATGATTGCGGCATCACACGTAACCAAGCAAAGAAAAAAAAACTAGCCCATAGTAACCAAAAATTTTAAAACATGCTTTGAAGAAAAACTGCAAAGTGAGAAAAAGTCGGCAATTAAAGTTGATTTGGAAATGGTAATGGTAATTATAAAAAAACACTCAAAAACGTATGAAAAATTTGTCTATTTTCATTTTTGGTACGTTTTTACGAGTCGGAAAAAAATTTTGGAGGAAGGGAGATTTCAACCCCCCTAACCTTTTTTTTGAAGAATAAAATATTATAGAAACAATCGTAAAATCATGAGAGTGGGGGGATAAAGTCAAGCATTCATGGTCCTCTGAACACGTGATAATTAGTGACTAGTCTTTATAAGTTTCAACGGAAACAAATTTCAAATAAATAGAAATTTTTATTTCATACAGTTAGAAAAAAGAAAAATATATACAGAAATAGAAACATCATTAAAAGACTAGAATCACTTTTCAAATAAATTTAACAGTAAGAATTCAACACATGATTTGAAAATAATACAAATTTACAATTCTTACGTTTACCAAGTATTACATAGCATAAGACAGGAAAATGTATACTGACTCCAATTACATTAATTTATCCCCTTTCTAACTATCGATTCTACAACTAGTTTAGGCCTTTTCTAATTTTTCGGAAATTTTTGACCTTTACGAATTTGTCCCGTAATACAAAAGTATAGCCAAGACTCTTTGGGGTAGTTTACCTAATTTCGGAGGTGGAAGGGTGAGGCTGCCTTATTCTGGGAATCGAACTAAGAATATCATACTTGTATAATAATTATGATATCATAAGAAATTCTTCTAATGACTTGTCACGCTTTAAAATGGGACTCTCAATCCCCCACAAAACCTCCCTGAGCAACACAACTTCAAAGATGTTTCTATTATAAGTGGCAACAAAAAAGTAATAAAGAAGAAAAAGAATATGATATCCCCCTTATGGTTGTTGGGTATATCTTCTATAAAATAAATAAACTTGGAAATGATTTCAACTAAAGCTGAAATTCCCTTCAATATTTCTTTTAAATTACTGTTCTTAAATCCTGAAAAAAGTAATCTAGGAGTTAAGAATCTAATTATGCTTGTCTGGTAGAAAAGATACACAAAATGTTATAGAAGCTTAGCTAGAAGCACAAAGCATGTTTAAAGGTTATGGCAAAAAAAAAAACAATATTGAAAACTTTCATATCCCTTTTTCTGGCCGTCCCGGGAAATATTTCAGATTTTAAGCAAAGACAAGCAACTTTTGATTAGTAATTTTTCACAGAAAATTTTTACGTTCTAAAAAAATATCTTCCAACAACAACAGGTTTGTCAAAAGCAACTTGTTTTTCGAGAACATAAATTGGTTTTTTTGAGTTACTATATTTTGTGATTTAAAAGAATGCTACTAGGAATTCGGTTAGGTAATAAGAACCATTCACATGCTAACTGGACGACATTCATAAAACCAACAACAGAAAAATTAACAAAAGATTGCTGATTTTGAATTTTATGCTGCCTGATAAACTAACTTATTCGATTGAGAATCGCCACCATAGGCAAAATCAAAAATTGAACGTCTATGAACTCCCTGCCATATTATTGAAACAGAACACATTCTATCCCCTAGTGGAGCTAAAAGAAACTTGTTTTAGTACGAATTGAGTTTTACTAACTCACTTTGTGAGCCGATTTATTCAAGTCCGATTATTTTACAATTTGGAAATTTTAGCATGAAACCGCTTAATTACTATTAAAAATATACTGCAATAAGGACATGACTATAAGTCTTAATAAAAAACATGGTTTTTCCATTGAACATATTTTTGTTGTTGTTCTTTTCTAACTCATCCCAATAATGCCAGTAACATGCACTTATTCATATTCAAACACATAAGTAAATAGCATACTTTTCGGATATTGCTATGTTTCCGATCAGATGACTTGTCCTTTGGAATCTATATAATTTTCCAAAAGACAGTTTGATTCAGTCTGAAGGGCAAAACAATTGGGATACCAGAGAGAAGTAAAAAAAAAATATTTATGAAAAATTGGCTAAGAAGATTGTTTCCCCAATATAAAAAAGAACTTATATTTTTTTTTTTTTAATCCGCCTTTATGTTTGCTCTTTTTTTTGTAAAATTACAAGAAAAATTGTAGTTTTCAAGAAATACAAGAAATGCTTCTGATGGAATCCTGGGGAATTTAGTAGCTTTTACCCGAAACTCAGATTTGTGTGGGCCTTTGCTCACTTCCCATTCTGAAGTAAATCTTTAATCTAAGACTAGAGGTCCAAAATATATACGGGCTTTGGATTAACAATTCTTTGACCAAGCAAGAAAATCGTTAAGATTTGGAATACAAGGCTACTCATACCTACACTTAGGATCTATTGCTGAGGAGAATGGGATAATTCATAAATAGAGTTCTAATTCCATGTGTACCTGAAAGACAAACATTGCACAGCTAATCCATGGACTGTATACTTTATACACAGGGGCGAATCTCTAGCATTTTTAATGGGGGAGGGGGCAAGAGAGATCCATATCCGGATAGTCAATGGGCATTGGATACATAATGATTTTTTCTCCGTATTATTGGGGGAACCACCCCAAAGCCTTGCATCCCCCCCAAACAACACTCCTGTTTATACATATACCTATCTATAAAAGCAACCATTTTTTCATTTGATATTAAAAACTCATAACGATATGGTTATCATTACAATATGACCGTCAAAATCGCTACATACAACGGATAAGAACAAGTTTTAGCAGTAAGAGTTTAAACGCGGCACCCAGAGTCTTAAATTCGGACGAAAGGGATTTCTATTGCTTTTTCTGGCTCATTCAAACAATACGGCATCCCTAATCTACATAAATGATCGAGATAACAAAATTAGTCCCCCTCCCCCTATAAATTTCGAACTGTTTATTACTTCTACAGTTTCTAGTAATTTCTATGTAATCCTCAATGTTAAATTTTTCATTTCGAATTCAAGATCCCAGAAATAACCGGGGCGTCTCCCTGTGTGGAAGGAAGAGTATTTGCGCGGATCAAGTTCAGTGTTAGCGTTTTTTAAGTACTCGTAACCAACAAAGCTTAAAATGAACAATTTTCCAGCGCCTTTATTCACTAAACTATAAAACTGTGTGATGACTTAATAGTTCAAGAGTTGCTGAAGTGTTTTATAAAATGTTTTAATTCTTTTCATAGATAGAATTAACCAAGTATACTTGGCTTTGTTAGGATTTAATGCCCTCAATTTTATTGAAAGAATCTTGGAAATTCCATGGAAAATCATAAAATTATTGTGTATGAACCTAA
Source organism: Artemia franciscana (assembly GCF_032884065.1). NCBI lineage: Eukaryota > Metazoa > Arthropoda > Branchiopoda > Anostraca > Artemiidae > Artemia > Artemia franciscana. Next base: position 21,698,953 of record NC_088873.1, on the reverse strand, counting down.
CATGTAGCATGACCTAAAATGAGGAAAAGAAATAGACCTCGGCAAAATATTGTTTTGAAATGAAAGAATAAGCCATTTAAGAATTGAGTTATAGAAGTTGATTCGATCAAAATTAAACGGTGGCGGTCTCTTTTACCTCAATTCTTTTCCACTGAATTCAGTAATTTCAAACGAAAAATTTCTATAGAGAAGACTCACATAAAAGAAGAAAAAAAAAAAAAAACAAGAAATTGTACAAACTCAACTTCTTTTAAGAGTATAGTCGAGCAACATACGGGAGTTTACTTTAAGAAAGGTGGGGACAAGGATTTTACCCAAGTATAAGATCTTTTAAGACAAAATTTTCTATTAAAATGTCCTTCTCAAAATTAATCTTCAGCCTCTTGGTTCAAATTTGTTGTGTCCGGCTTGTCAAACTTAGCGTTTAGTTATTTTCTGTGAACATCAGGAAACAATTATATACAAAAAATACATGGTTAAAAATTCACCTGCTAGCACTAACGCTTGAATTGTTTACACTTTTCCAAGTAATTTTTACATGTTTCTAAGACTCCATAAAATTATCACATTAAACGAGCTATAGATTCGAAATCTTTCCCAAGTCATGATGAGCGATGGGTAAATTCTGCTGCACTCGAAAAACAGGTGTCACTTGACCGTTTGATTTGAGCACAGCTTGATGCTGATTAGGTCTTAAAGGTTGGCCAAAATTTAACAAAGTCTGCGCATAGCACTGAGGGTATGTTTGTCCACTTCCGCTGCTACTCACACTAGGAACTGGGCTCATGACACCCTGTCTCGGCTGGGCATACTGCCCAGCTCCACTTAGCTGAGTTGAACCTGTGTTATTACTTGGTCCTGTGCTTGAATGCTGGGAAACACTGGAGTGACTTGGAGGTCGATTGGGAAATGAGGCTATTCCAGATGAAACTGTTTGACCTGATGAAGCCAAGCCTTCCCAGGACCTGTAATTAAAAACAAAGTCATCCTTTTTGCTTTATTTTCTTTTGTTAAAGAAGTAAAAGAAAAATTGAGGGAGTAGAAACAAAACAAGTGAGGAAGAAATTAGAAAGAATGTGAAACAGTGCTAGACATCAACTCCTCAGTATAAAAACTCGGAAATCAAATTGCAACTTTCATAAAACCAGCTCATTAACTTTTGGTAGTATTTGTCTCGTCAATTGCTTTGTAATACCACGCCTCCCTCACAGAAATGCTTGTTGTGCCATTTTACACAAATACATACGGGTTAGACCCGCGACATGATGAGAAGGGTCTCCTAAGGGAAGTAGGGCTTTAGACCGTATAAATAAAAAAAAACTAGGGGGCCTTCAAAATAACTTAAGGGCAGAATTTCTTAGTCTCTCTTCGTGAAAAATTGGTATGCTTTAGTATGTGTGATAACCTTATCTCATGTCAAAAGTCAATGTAATATCTGTTTTCCTTTCTAAGCAAATCTCAATTTGACCTGTTATTGATATTGTAATGACGAAGGCTTTATCTTCATTAGCAAAGTTAATTAATCATATTATCTATCTATGACTATGGTTCGAAAATATTGATTGGTTGACAGCTTTAAACGGCCCTTGGGAGAAACTTTGTTTTCTACAGATACTTACTGCAAAGACACCTAGTTCGTCCTCAAGAGATTTGATAGAAAGTTTCCAAGATATATGGTCGAAAGAAGGATCTTTTAATTGAATATTTTTTTTTAATAACGAAGGTTTTCTTTACAGAGGGATGTATTTGAGTCTTTTTGTTTGTGTTAGGATTGGATTAAAACAGAGCTTTGTCTCAGGGTGAGATATTAAGTTTGATAAAATTGCAAGAATTATGTCACTTACACTAAGACTACAGGAACAAATGCAACATTCGCAATAATCATCAGATACAATGACACAATGACATCAACATGATTTTAGACAGATGACCAGCAAGCTACATTAAAAAGTTGCGGCGAAGGGGTCTTTAAAATTGACACAAAGTAAAGAAGGAGAACTGAGGACAAATCGTTTGCAACGCCTTGGAAGAGGCAATTTCGTTTCAATACTTCAATAAGACGAAAAGTATTAATATTATTGTGTAATTCAGACCGTTTTTGCAAGTTTCAAATCAGAATATTTTTTTTCTTACTTGTTATTTTTTTTTCTCTTTATGAAGCAATCATTTCTATGTAATAGATTATTTAAAATGGCGGTTTCACGTCGCCATTCCGTAGCGTAAGGAACGTGCCTGAATGCTATTCCAAATCGTAAAAACATAAAAAGGCATGTGATTGGTCAGCTAAATGCAATCCAAGAATCAGAAAGAAGTTTCCTTTCTTACAAATCTCAAGTAAACTAGTGTCGTAGGCCTAATTAGCCAATGTAGAACTTTAACGTTGTCCGGCTCTGATTTATATAATAAACAACGGAGGCTACCAAAAACAAGGTACTTGTCTATTATATAAAACACACTCGAGAAGTGAAGTTTGGTGACAATAAAATATGATGAAAATAGAATATTCTAGAAAAATTGTTAAGGTCATTTGTGAACTATTAAATTGGGAGCTTCGGCGTTGGCTGACCGTCTCAAAGAAAAGTTCATTATTAAAGCGGTTCTTGACCTAGTTCATTTTAGTCCATTATTAACGCGATTCTTGAGGACACCGGTTGGTTTGCTTTGACTAGTGATAGAATATAGTGTCTCACCGTGGATGTTCAAATTAAGATTTGAAATTTGCCAAGGACCGAAGAACAGGCAATTATATTTTTCCAGGATAAGGGGTTGTTGCCCAAAATAAAACACTGCGTCAATGGCCACATCATGAACTTGTACTCTTACGAGAACAACATTTTCGGAAGCGTAACACTGCGTTCTAGGAACATTATTTCCAAGTTGTAGTTTTCACAATTTTGCTAATAAAGTATTCTATTTTCATCATATTTTTTTTTCATTAGTTTTAACCAAACTTCACTTCTCGAGTGTGTTTTATATAATAGACAAGTACCAAAAAAAAGAGAAACTTACAATCAAGCTTCCTGGGTTTACGCACCCAGCGATTTATTTTGAGGGATCGACATTTCGAAAACAAGGGGGATAGCAAACGTTATAAGTAAAACTCTTAACGTTCTCAGCATATTGGGGGGGGGGCAAAAAACCCTTCATTTGCACATGTCCGTCTTAAAAAAGATGTTCCGTGATTATGTAAATTTAATTTCAAACTGCAAATTTATAAAGCGTCGTACTTTCACAAAATGATTTACAATCTGAATAGTCAATTTCTGATTTTATCATCTGAACACCAGCTGAATAAAAACGCCTCAAAATGGAAAAAAAAGAAGATAATTCTTGATAAGAAGCTTTTTACTGTCGGTATCCGAATATTATATAGAGTCCAAGCAACAAAAAGATACTTATCAAGTGTTCAAGTAAGTAGCTATCCAATTAGCATAATATGAATAATAAAATGGACATGGAAACACAAAGTGAATTCTGAATGGTCATGTCATTGAAAGTTTGATTTTTATCTCAAGAGCCTTTGTATGTCCCGCAATGTCCTCTTGATAGAAATATCTTTTCACAATAAAGCTGTTTTTGTTACCCATTCTTTTCTCTTTTTTTTTGCGTCTAACAAGCTCGAGTGTCCCGAATCAAGATATATTTACTTCAGAAAAACAAGTACTGAACGATTGCCGTTGGAAGTTTGTGGGTTGCAACGAATAAGATGGCATCTATTTCATATGTCCTGTCGAACACCGGTAAATCAAAATGGAGACACCAAACGACATGGGAACGCCAAGAATCGATAGAGTAGGGCCGATAAACATTAAAGGCGCATGTAACTTAAATTCTTTATACAAAAGAAAAAAACATCAAAATTTGTTTATATGCATTTTTATACGTTTTTATGGTTCAGACAAACATAGTGAGGAACTGATACCCCGTAGCCCCCCCCCCCTGGATATGACCTTGCGAGGAAGGTATATTAGATGATTTCCAGTAGAATTGCATAAGTATAGTTTAAGGTATTCGTTCGACTAAACGTATACCAGATAAAAAGCTGTACGAGAAATATGGTTCGATCCCACTTTCTAGGGTTATAATGAAAGATGGCTAGGTCAGTTTTACGGGCAAATGATAATACTGTCAGTGATTTTGATTTTTTGGAGGTCTATCTTGGACCAAACAAGAATCAGGTTATCCACTAGTGGAGAGGGAAGAGGTCATAAGAGAGGATTTAAAGAAAATTAAAACATCATGGGAGGGATAAAAAGTGAAGCTTTGAACAGGTTGATGTGGACAAGAAGCGTAGGCGGCAGTGTTGACCTGAATTCACTTTGTGCTGCAGGGAATTGTTAGCAGTAGTAGTAGTGTGCCAGAATTTGTTGGGCTGCTCAGGCAGTCGCACAATGTTACAATTCAACTGCTATATGACAAACTAGGAAGGATCTTATTTTCCTGAGGAAGCATCGACATTTGTCATAAAAGGTTTTAAAAGCGCTATACCCGCAATATGGAAAAACGATAAAAAATTATCCACCTCTTGATAATATAATTGATAACTATGGCTTTTTCTCAAGTTGATTCCTCCTCCCAAAGTTAAGAAATTCTGACTATAGCCCACTAAGAGGTGGGTAAAAACATCTATTATATCCTGGCCAAATTTAAACACTATTATTTAGGCTATTTATGGAAACACTGCTATTTTAAGCGTAAAAGCCGAATCATACCAACGACTTCTTATAACCCTTCAAGACTTCGAAGACTTCTTATCAAGGTTATAATTCTTATAACCCTTATCACGACATTAATAAGGATGGGCTTAAGACACATGAAAGCTTAAACACAACAGTCGTTCACTGCAGTTACAAATCAAACAGTTCGTGGTAGCGAACTGTAAGTAAGGAGCGACCCGCCTCAATAGTAACCGAAACTCTAAAAGACACAGTTTTGATACCAATTGATATATCAAAAGAATAGGCTTTTTGGAACTAGTTATTTATTTTTATTTGCTTTTGGACTTGAAATTTTGGGGGATTTAGGATCATTTTTGGACGCCAAGAATTTCTTGGTATGTTTCTGAGAATTTCAAGAAAGATTGCGTTATCAGGCATGGCATAATTATTCATGTTGTCTGTGAAACAATACAATACTTCCTGTGACAGACCTCATATCTGGCATTTTGAGACACAGAAACTGTGGCAGCCCCTACCCCGACGTACTGATGTTATTAGACATCGTGTCACTTTAACCTCACTTCAATTATTGAACAAAATACTTGACAAACGTAACTCAGATTATAATGTTTCCTGGAATGATTCTTATCTCAGGAAGTTGAGATAAAACCCTTGTGTGCTGCAGGAATGATGGGTACTGTGCGCTTCAAGTAATGGGGCTACTGTGAAGTTAAAGTAATCGGGTATTGTGCGCTTTAAGTCACAGACCCCGTACAACTTTAAGAGTGTTAGGGAGTTTTGAGGGGTTATAATAATTAGTTTTGAAAACATTCTCAAAAGAAAAAAAATTATCGGGTGAATAAAACATGGGGGGAGTCTGGACAGTTGCATCACCTTTCTCAGACGATAAAGTAAAAATATGATTTAATCGGGTCTCTAGGATGACTTTTAATAGTCGGACGCCTTACTGAGGGTCGTTTTAGGCGTCTCACCCTTCTTACTAGTATTAGGTATAATCATTATTTGAAAATAACTTGTGACGAAGTAGGAAGAGCCAAGAGCTCATATGGTATGAGCTCTAGCAAAATTCTAAGAATCAATAGATTGCTTTAAAAGGAAAATCAGAGGCTTAATGGCGGTCAGGATTTAAAATGAGAGCTCTGAGTCACGAGGTGCTACTAAATATTAAAATTCATTAAGATCCGATCACCCACTCGCAAGTTAAAAATACCTCAATTTTTCCTCTCCCTTCAGCCCCCCAGATGTTCGAATCGGAGAAAATGACTTTATCAAGTCAATTTGTACGGCTCCCTGACACGCCTACCAATTTTCATCGTCCTAGCACGTCCAGAATCGCCAAAGCACTGAACCCCACTATCTACCCCCCAAAAGAGAGCGGATCCAGTCCGGTTACGTCAGTCACGTATCTACGACATTTACAAGCATTTTCCAAGATTTCTGGTTTCCCCCTCCAGCTCCCCCAATGTCAAAAGATCTGGTCGGGATTTGAAAGAGCTCTGAGACATGAGTTCCTTCTAAATATCAAACTTCATTAAGATCCGGTCACCCGTTCTTAAGTTAAAAATACCTAAATTTTTCTAACTTTTCCAAATTAACAACCCCCAGCTCTCCCAAAGAGAACGGATCCATACCAATTATATCCATCTAGTATCTATAACTTGTGCTTGTTCTTCCCATCAAGTTTCATCCCGATATCTCCACTCTAAGCGTTTTCCAAGATTTCCGGTTTCCAAGATTTCTGTTTCCCCCCTCCGACCCTCTATATCCCTGGAACCGATTCAAATTGAAAATGGAGCATCTGAGACATAAGATTATTCAATATATAAAGTTTCATTGAAATCCGATCAGCCATTTGTAAGATAACTCGATTTCACGTTTTCCAAGAATTCCGGCTTTCCCCTCCAATTCCCTTCAATGTCACCGGATCTGGTCGGGATTTAAAATGAGAGTTCTAAAGCAAAAGATCCTTCTAGATATCAAATTTCATTAAGATCTGTTCATCCGTTCGTAAGTTACAAATACCTCATTTTTCTAGTTTTTCCGAATTACTCCCCCCTCCAACTCCACCAAAGAGAGCGGATCCGGTCCGGTTATGTCAGTCACCTATCTTGGACTTGTGCTTATTCTTTCCACCAAGTTTCATCCTGACCTCTCCGCTTTAAGCGTTTACCAAGATCCCCCCCCCCCCCAATGACACTGGACCCGGTTGGGATAAAAAATAAGAGATCAACGTTTCGAGGTACCTCTAAATATGAAATTTCATTAAGATACGATCACTCTTTTGCATGTTAACAATACCTCATTTTTTCGATTTATTTTCGTATTCATTTTTTTCGATTAAATTTTTTAGCTTTAATCTCCCCTCCCCAGCTCCCCCAAAGAGAGCAGATCCGTTCCGGTTAAGTCAATCCCGTATCTCGGAGTAGAGCTTATTTTCCCATCAAGTTTCATCCCGATCCCTCCATTCTAAGCATTTTCCAAGAGTTTAGGTTCCACCCCCCAACATCCCCTTCACCGGATAAGGTTGAAATTTAATATAAGAGCTCTGAGACATTACATCCTTCCAAACATCAAATTTCATTAAGATCCGATGACTCCTTCGTAAGTTGAAAATACCTCATTTCTCTAATTTTTCAAAATTAACCCTTCCCCCCACTCCTCCAAAGAGAGCGGATCCATCCCGGTTATGTCAATCACGTATCTAGGGTTTGTGCTTATTTTTCCCACCAAGTTTCATACCGATCCCTCCACTCTAAGCGTTTTCCAAGATTTTAGATCCCCCCTTCAATTCCCCCCATTGTCACCGGATCCAGTTGGAATTTAAAATAAAAGGTCTGAGACATGATATCCTTCCAAACTTCAAATTTCATTAAGATCAGATCACTCCTTCGTAAGTTAAAAATACCTCATTTTTCTAATTTGTTCAGAATTAACCCCTCCCCCCTAACTCCCCCAAAGAGAACGGGTCCATACCAGTTATGTCAATCACGTATCTAGGACTTGTGCTTATTTTCCCCACCAAGTTTCATCCCGATCCCTCCACTCCAAGCGTTTTCCAAGATTTTAGGTCCCCCCTCAATTCCCCCCAATGTCACCGGATCCAGTCGTTATTTAAAATAAGAGCTCTGAGACACGATATTCTTCCAAACTTCAAATTTCATTAAGATCCGATCACTCCTTCGTAAGTTAAAAATACCTCATTTTTTTCTATTTTTCCGAATTAACCGGCCCCTACTCCCCCCCCCAGATGGTTCAATCAGGAAAAAGACTATTTCTAATTTAATTTGGTCCGGTCCCTGATATGCCTGCCAAGTTTCATCGTCCTAACTTGCCTGGAAGTGCCTGAAGTAGCAAAACGGGGATAGACCGACAGACAGACAGACCGACAGAATTTGCGATCGCTATATGTTGCTTGGTTAATACCAAGTGCCATAAAAATATTTTCCCGTTTTTAAGTCGGTGCCCCCTTAAAGTAAACTCCTGCGTGTGAGTCTGTCAACAACGGTTGAGTAGTCACATATCTTCCAGCACAAAAAAGGTCTCTTTTTACCACACTAATTTAGATTTCAATTAGTCAATGTAAATGATTATTATATAAGTATAATGTATCCAACAGGATTTTTTCCTCATTTTAAATGGGATTTAATGTTACGGTTATTCAAATATTCTAAAAATCAGAATAACAGAAGAATTAAAAAATGAATTCTGGGGCAATCGTAAAAAAAATATATAGGAATATCGATGGATGGACACTCCCCACCTTGCATGTTTTCACACAGTCTCAGGACTCTGCACTTAGCCATTTCCTACCAACGCTGGAAAATTCTACAGCTTGGGTTTGGCTTATTTTTGTGCTGAATTTGCCTGCAATAATGCTTTGAAACTTCGCAGGTTAAATTTGGCTTTGCTTTGCGCCGATTCAGTCTTCAGTAATTCTTTGAAACCGCAAATTATAAGCTTGTTTTTTTTTTTTCTATTTATCGTCTATTTTTGCAACGAGTCTTAACTTAGTGCGCTTTAGCACTGAGTCGAACTCAACTAATTTTTGCACCTAGCCTAATCATCAGAATTCCAAGGTACTTTGAAGGATCTAACAAAGATTTAAAACCATAGGAAGATGGTACATTCACAGTGTCTCTTTAAATATATATATATATATATATATATATATATATATATATATATATATATATATATATATATATATATATATATATATATATATATATATATATATATATATATATATATACTAGCTGTTGGGGTGGCGCTTCGCGCCACCCCAACACCTAGTTGGTGGGGCGCTTCGCGCCCCCCCGCGCGCGTAAGTCGTTACGCGCCATATTAGTTACGCGCCATTGTAGTTGTGTCCCTGTGTCCCACCTGTGAATATAGATAGATTTATATATGTGTTTCAAACAACTAAAAAATTGCGAATATACAACATTCTTGGCTTTCCCATTGTCTGTCCATATACAAAGCCGTATGTACTAATAATGACGTCATATGCAAACGCTCTTTTTACAAACAAACAAACATGCATACACACAACTCGTTTTTATATAGATAGATAGATAGATAGATACAATACAAATTAACTACGTAAAACTTGTGAATATACAACAGTCTTCGCTGTCCCATTGTCTGTGCGTATAAATAGATTGTCAGGTTTACCGACCCTCAAAGATGCAACATACAATTGTACATTGGTAAAGCAATCTGTATTAAGATCTATACCGCATTTTTCTAGTGATTGCCCTTGAGCTTTGTTGATGGTGGTTGCAAATGCTAATCGAATTGGGAATTGCAATCTTTTAAATTGAAAAAGCAGATCCGTTGGATTCATGGGAATGCGAGGAATAAGAACAGCCTCACCCTCATAAGGCCCTGTCAAGATTGTGGCCTCTATTAGGTTTTCCATTGTTTTTTTTTACGGCAAGTCGCGTGCCATTGCAAAGCTTTGGTGGGTTGATATTTCTTAAAAGTATTATTGGTATGCCTATTTTTAGTTGTAGCACGTGTGGTGGAAACCCTGAAGGATCTATGGAATTTAAAAATTCAGATGGATAATTAACCGCTTCATTTGGTTCCAAAATACAAATTAACTGCGTAAAACTTGCGAATATAGCTTTGTTAATGGTGATTGCAAATGCTAATCGAATTGGGAATTGCAATCTTTTAAATTGAAAAGGCAGATCCGTTGGAATCATGGGAATGCGAGGAATAAGAACAGCCTCACCCTCAAAAGGCCCTGTCAAGATTGTGGCCTCTATTAGGTTTTCCATTGTTTTTTTTACGGCAAGTCGAGTGCCATTGCAAAGCTTTGGTGGGTTTATATTTCTTAAAAGTATTAAAACAATATTGTTGATTTCGTGGACGTCTATATTTTTGGGTGCGAGAATCGCTCTTTCACTTAGCCATTTATTATTTTTATAATTTTTTAGAATATTCGGAAATACTTTTTCAATCAATTCATTTTTGGACGTCACTAAATTACAGAAATCAGCAGGTAGTTGTATACGTCCTGAAATTGAGTCTACTGGGAGCTTTCCGTTTCCCATTGCCAGCAATTGATCTGAAAATGTTTGACCAGAGGCATCGTTTTGCAATCGGACACGCATATTTGTAGTTAATTTTAATGTTTTTACGTGTGCCCATAAATTAGAATTTTTCAGGCAAGCATTCATTTCGTCTGCAGGAGTTGATCTAGGTATTATAGGTAATGTTTGCCTGAAATCTCCCGCAAGCAATATTAATGTGCTGCCAAAGGGTTTCGACTTCCCTCGCAAATCTTTCAAGCATTGATCCAGAGCCTCGAGCGATTTTTTGTGTGCCATTGTGCACTCATCCCAAATAATAAGTTTGCATTGCTGCAATACTTTACCCATCCCAGATGATTTGGAAATATTGCACGTGGGAGTTTCTGTAGAATGCAAGTTCAGAGGCAATTTCAAAGCGGAATGAGCAGTTCTTCCACCAGGCAGCAATGTTGCGGCTATTCCGGACGACGCAATTGCCAACGCTATATCATTTTTTGATCGAATTGATGCCAGAATCAGTTTTATCACAAACGTTTTTACCAGTACCTCCTGGCGCATCCAAAAAGAAAATTTCTCCAACGTTGTTATCGACACAATGCATTATCGTATCATAAATGTCTTTTTGTTCCGACGTTAACTTGGAAATGTTATTTTGTACATACGACAATAGATCACTCGTACTGTAACTTTGTTCACGATCCAATTCTACACATGTCGAAACAGCAGCGATACGGTTAGGTGAAGGCATTCCCAAATCCTGAAGAGGTTTGTTTGCCATACGTACGCACAAATCTTCTATAACAACTAAAGTGTAGTTATAAATTTCTGATGTAAAATCAAAAGTCATATCTGACGTCTCTAACTGTTTTCGATGCAGTATATCTTCGGACATGACGTCAGCCGACACAGAAACATGACGTCACCTGATCCACAGATCCACAGACAGACAACTTATTTTTATATATATAGATATATATATATATATATATATATATATATATATATATATATATATATATATATATATATATATATCATGAAAAGAGAAATCACCAATGCAACAGCACAAATACAAAAAAAAGAGAGACAGAAGGAGAAAAGGAAGACTGTTTTCCTAAATTAGTGATTATTATAGACCAGCACTTGAATGAGGCCTTAACCCTACTCATCCATACAATCACATAGGTCAAACAGCATAACCATACACAATCAACCATAAAGAATAATCCATGGACAGGCAGTCATGTCGTCAATAAGTATAAGTCGTCATTTACCAAACAATAGACACAATAAAGACAAATAATTCAGAGGCAACAACCTAACACAAGGGCTCATCAGGAGAATACACTGGCCTATATAGGGTTTCGCCACTCTAAATTCTCTACCCAGCCAAGTGCTGTGGCTACCACAGAATATCCATGGCATCCCCGTGTCAGGTATCGGATATATATATATATATATATATATATATATATATATATATATATATATATATATATATATATATATATACTAGGCATAAGGAAATATCTTAGAACTTGGAGAAATTAAACCCTTCCAGTCCCCAAATTATCCTCCTCCACATCTTAGTATACAGACATCCAGCTTTTGCGTATGAGCTAAAAGGACTAAATCCTTTCTCTAAGCAGAAAAAAAAAACTGCCCCACTATTGATTATTAGCCTGCAGCTATGAGTAAATATAAAACTCATATCAGTTCGATGACAACTCTTTTAACTAAAGATATAAGTAAACATTAATATATTGATGAATGCTGTCAACTTCAGTTGTTGGGTCACGTGATTTGCAGCCCCCTTTCAGCAGTTCTAATTGATATGGCCGTCCCCATGCCGGGACTGTCAATCAATTTCCCACTCATAGGTTCGTCTATCCAAGGCTTGCGTACCGAATGGAGGGATATAAAGGTTAACAAAAGAAATATGGATATTATTTGTTATTCAAGTGGAAACTGAATCTAATATGAAAATAATTCGTTAGAATGAGAGGGGTTTCCAACAGCCCACTAATACAGAATTCAAATTTAAGTGTAACAGCCGAATTGTTGTTCCAATATGTCGCTAATTAAAGTTTGTGTTTGAAAAATAGGACAAATTACGACTTGTAACTTGCACCGAAATAAACTAAAAATCATAACATTAAATTCCTTAGTTTCGATCAATCCATTTGCCGAGCTATAATATTGATGTAATTTAGGCTTTTTTTAGAATTACGGCGTCTAATCTAGCTAAAAATTGTTTCCTATTATCATATAATAGGATAGCAGGAAATTATCTCCTATTTTTACATGATTTTGAAATAATTTTTACCTATAAAAATGTAAAGTAAATTTAAAAAATCTGATACAGTAGTTGAATCAGATTTTGTTAATAGTGAATATAACGATCTGCTATTGGGGATCCTTAAATAAACCATTCCTTGATGCATAGCGGCAATGTGCAATTCAATTTTAAAAGGTTTAGAGACCCTTAAGCTCAATTGCAGCTATTGAATGATGACATAAGTGTCATCTGGCGTTAAAATATTAAAACTATAGGATTGTAGACACATAACGTAAGTAGGTTCTAAGACCACACTGGCTATACATGACGTATGAAAAAAAAATGGAGAAACAAACAACAAGTGCTAATATCTACTTGTCTTAGATATTTCTTTTATCGTAAGTCAAATAGGGCCATATAGAACACTATTTTAAAGCACACATCACAGTACCAGGACTTGAAAAAAAATCATCTCTCCCCTTCCCTAAAAAACAACAACACAGAACAAAAAATGAAAAACACAAACCAGCATTACTCTCCTTTTCATTAATATGTTTGCAAACCTGACAGATTTTCCTTTTTAAAGTGTTCTTCAGGATCCCTGGGAACTCCAGGATTCATGTGATTTAGCCTAATAGTGAAATTCAGCTCTTAACCTAACCCATTGATTAGCACAGATCCCTCTGGGGACAACCTTCACATCCTTCTTAGAAAATCCCAAGAGGAATAAATTGTCAAATTTTATTTCTCCATAACATACAATTATTGGTCCAATAAGAGAGGCACCCTTACTCCCGCCGTTTACCCCGTGCCATTCAACCAAACCCTTAGAAAATTTAGGTTCTATAACTATCTTAGCTTTATGATTATCTACCTTCGTTTAACTGCCCTACTTACCCTAGTAACTGCCCTAGGAAAGACACATAGACGGATAATAGATAGACACATCTATTAACAAATGAACTAACATCATTTTTATACGATCCTAATAATGGGGGGGGGGGTTAATGCCAGAATTGCTTGCCTCTCACTCAATTGGACTATCTGTCTTGGCTTTTTCTACAATTAGCCATGACTTGATGCCCACAACTATTTGATTTTAATTCAAAAATCAACGTCAAAAGTCAATAAATGATACCTAAAAATTTATATAATTATGCTATTGTGACTCCTCTCTGTTATAAGGATTCCCCTACTCCACTTTTAGATTGGATCCGGTGGCTTGGTATCTCAATTACTAACGCCCTTTCAAATTTACGTTAGCATACTGTTGCCAATATTGGTAAAAAGATCCAGTTTGGTTATGCGAAGACGGTCGCAAATCGAGGAAGATATAATAGACATGCTCTGACTAAAGTTTACTCCATTTTGTATGACCACTCAATCCTTTGTATTTCAGGTTTTTCCCTGATTCCGATAAATTCAAATATTCTGAGCAGAATTCGGATAAATTGCTTGAAATTTCGCAATTTTCTTCTTTTTCCATAGTGAACAAAAAAGTTTCAATTTAATAATTAAATAAAAAAAAAAAGTTTTTTTTAAATGAAAGTAAGGAGCAACATTAAAATTTAAAACGAACAGAAATTACTCCGTATATGAAAGAGCTTTTCGTCCTCAACGCCCCGCTCTTTACGCTAAAGTTTGACTCTTTCTCTTAACTCTACTTCTTTAAACAGTAAAAAACTTTAGTGTAAAGAGCGGGGCGTTGAGGAGGAAAAGCCCCTATCCTATACAGAGTAATTTCTGTTCGTTTTAAGTTTTAATGTTGCTCCTTACTTTCATTTAAAAAAACTTGTTTTTTTTTTATTTAATTTCTGGACGTTTTTGAATAAATGCATGTTTTGATCTTGGCTCTCCGCACATAAATAATTAAAACAAAATTTGCATATTAATTAATCGCAATTAATCGGAAGATTTTGAGAAAAAAGGAGCGAGGAAGGAGGCCTAGTTGCCCTCCAAGTTTTTGACTACTTAAAAAAACAACTAGAACTTTTATTTTTTTTACAAACGTTTTCACCGGTAAAAATATACGTAACTTACGAATTAACTTACGTAACGAACTTCTATATTCGTAATTTTTTATTGTGTATATGAGGGGGTTCAACCTTCGTCGCTCTTTAACACTAAAGCTTAATTCTGTCCCAATTCCTTAAGAATGACCTCTGAATCACAAAGGCTGTAGAATAAATAGTTGAAATTACTAAAAATACTTTAGCGTAAAGAGTGAGGTATAACGAGGGGGTAAATCCCTCATATGCGTAGTAATTTTTGTTCGTTTTAAGTTTTAATGCTGCTCCTTACTTTCAGTACAAAAAACTTTTCATATTTGTTTTTTCATTGTTTTTTCAAATAATACTAGAAAATCCTGTGCCCCTTCATTGAAATTCTCTTCCCCCATGAGATGTTTATCCATGGAAATATCCTCCCACATGACTCCCCCCTCAACTCTCCCCCCTAAATAAAAAAAAATCCCCCTGAAAACGTCAGTACACTTCCTAGTAACCATTACTATATGTAAACACAGGTCAAAGTTTGCAACTTGCAGTCCCTCCCACGAGGACTGCAGGGGAGTAAGTCGTCCCTAAAGACAGTTATTAGGTTTTTCGACTATGATGAATAAAATGGCAATCTCAGAATTTTGATCCGCTGACTTTTGGGAAAAAATGAGCGTGGGAGGGGGCCTAGGTGCCCTCCAATTTTTTGGTCACTTAAAAAGGGCACTAGAACTTTTAATTTTTGTTAGAATGAGCCCTTTCGCGACATTCTAGGACTAATCAGTCGATACGATCACCACTGGGAAAAAAACAAACAAACAAATAAACACGCATCCATGATCTGTCATCTGGCAAAAAATGTGAAATTCCACGATTTTGTAGATAGGAGCTTGAAACTTCTACAAGAAGGTTCACTGATACGCTGAATCTGATGGTGTTATTTTATTTAAGATGGTATTACTTTTCGGGGGTGTTTCCCCCTATTTTCTAAAATAAGGCAAATTTTCTCAGGCTCGTAACGTTTGATGGGTATAACTGATCTTGATGAAACTTATATATTTAAAATCAGCATTAAAATGCAATTCTTTCGATGTAACTATTGGTATCAAAATTCCATTTTTTAGAGTTTCGGTTACTATTGAGCCGGGTCGCTCCTTACTATAGTTCGTTACCACGAACTGTTTGATTTGGTGTTTCTGATATTATTTCAAAATAAAAATTGGCATAGGTAACTGTCAGGGTCGGGTCATGCGCACTTATCACCTCCCCATCGCCTTATCTGATTTTTCGTTGATTATGCTTTTCTCTTCTTATTTTTTTTCTTTTTTTTATTATTACTGCACCTTCATAATTTTTTGTATGAGCAGGTTATGAATAAATAAACAATTAAATCCAAGTCAAATCTTTGTCTTTTTTAAAGTTAATTTTGGAGCTTACCTTAGGCGAGTATGTATTTCTTGGAAAGTTGGTCGTCTTAAGGGAACTTCACACCAGCATTCCACCATTAAAGCATACACTCGACTTGGACACTCCTCTGGACATGGAAGTAATTGGCGTGACCTAACCATCTCAACAACTTCCTGATTACTGTAACCATAATAGGGCTGGAAGATACAAGGTAATTTTAGAAACTACTATTAACTGTCAACGTGTCGATAGTACCTATTAATTTAAATATAACATAAAGCATTGATATATTCGCTTGCTACAAGCTATTATTATCCATAGTAGTAAGATGTAATATAATAAAACATATTAATTACAGTTGAATTAAAGCTAGTAGCAATAATTAAAAAGAAGGTCGAGTGATGTAAAGGTGTCACTTACAGAATCATTTCAAGAGCAATATATGTTTCTAATAGCCAGAATGGGACAATTTATGTAATTGTAGGAAAAATGAGGCAGAAGGGGAAGAATAGGGCTGATGGAAATTTACATTATAGAATTTAAAAAGTCTAGGAACCATAAAATGGAGTATGACCACGTTCAGGAGGGGAGGGCTTGATCCCCCCCCGAAACGTTTGTCGGACTCATGAAAACGTAATAAAATGAATATAAAACGAGTTTTTCATTAGTATTTAAAGCTTTTTTTGTAATACCTCCCCCCACCCAAAAAAACCTGAAGTGGAGGTTCCAATTCTCTCCTTTATTTATAAAAATACATAAAATTTTTATTTTATTTAAATAAAACAGTAATAATAACAAACTTAAAATCTCAATGATCAACTCTATTTTGTCAGAAGCCGAAAATTTGAAGGCCAGAATATTGACATCAATGTGTGCATTGTTTTAAATTATCACTAAAGTTTTTACTATGATCTGAAACAGTTTCATCAATTAGTTCTACTGAAATACGTTTTCGTTTTTCATTTGTGACTTTCATGAAAAGTATTGTGAGGATACAATCAAAATTTTGCCCATGGTTTAAACCTTTTCTTAACTATTCAAAAATACCAAGGTCTTCACAACTGTGGTTGCACCAAGGCTGCATCCAGTTCAAAGCCCCTAACACCCCCCCAAAAAAATATTTCTAACTCGTAAAAACGTAACAAAATTTATAAAAATAAATCTTTGATGTGTGGATTTTTTGTACCCCTCTTTCCCCCGGCGAACAAAAATCCTCGATACGGCCCCTTAGTTACACAGATTTCTGACCAATGTTAGCCCTGTATACCCCAAAAGATTTCTGAAAGACAAAAGAAACAAATTGTTTCAAAACGCTTTCTCATATATTTGCAATTTGACAAACTAGATATTTTACGATTTCAGAGTACAATGTCAGAAATCACACAATTTGATTTATCTCAAAATTTAAAACGAAAGACTAGAAGAAATTTTAAAATGCGTTGTCATTGCATTCCTAAATTGTGAAGTCTTATTTTATTTGGCATTCATATACTAAGATTCGGAGTAAAAACAAGCAAGTTCAAGTTCAATTTGATTTATCACAAATACAATAAACGAATCATCAATATAGCAATCATAAGGTATCGCACAAATCCAGTAATATAGTAAACGAATACTAAATAGATATTATTTCTTAGACTACTTTCTAAGTAGAAATCTTAACAAGACTATGTGCCCCACATTGTTTTAATTGAATAACTTTTTTTCTATTGAGAAAAAGTGAAAAACCGGCCTTTTGAAATGCAAAATTGCTAACTTTTTCTCTGCATGGGTAGATATACATTGTAACGTTTTATTGCATAGACTTGTAGCGATTGTAGCTTGTGATTTTAATTCCGCTAATAACTGGAACAATGAACTTCTATAAGATATGTGTTCCTGGTTGTTTCAAATTCAGTAGCTGGCTGCTTAAATATTCAAAGCTATCACATTTCTTTGCAATGGCTATTAATTCTTTTTTCCAGCTTCCGCTTTTAAGAAATTAAAACCAAATATTCCATTCCCTTGATAACAAATTCATTTGTAATTAATACCAAATGACTATTTCACAGTTTCTGAGGGGCTGTTAAATCTGCCGTTGATTGTACTCAAGTCGTTTACAAGGAATTCTGATCTGACTTTACTGACCAAATGTCATAAGTTGTGACTTCCCCATTATTTTCGAATTTATTAACAGCCACTTAAAGAGTTTAAGCTAGGATACCATGTCAGACATACTAGCACACAAGAGAGGGGGGGGGGGCAAAACCGATCTTCAGTAAAAATAGAAAAACGAAAAATTCAGAAGACATTGTACTATACAATATAAATTTTGCAGGATATTGAACAAACTGAAAAATTCATAACGAACAGCTGTTTTCTACAAGGAAGGCTTTTTTAGGATCAAATAAGGAGCAAAGATGGATATCAAAGGCTCCAGCCGCAAGCTATTTCTGCAAGTGTGAAAAGGGGATTATAACAACCAAAGAAAAAACTTATGTTTGGATTTGGAACAGTGGATTGGACAGATTTGTCGAGCGCGTTGAGCTTAAGAACGTTCGATATGAAAAATTTCATTTTTTGAGTCTCGGCGTCGGCTGACAGTCGCACAGACAAAGGGGCCCATTAGCAAATTTTCTCAGCACGCAGGGATATTCCAAAGCAATTTTGATATAAATTGATAGGGATCTTTGATGTATCAACAATTAGAAAAGCTTACGAGAGGCTAGTTTAAAACAATAGGAAACCTATAATCTCTTACTAATGGTTAAGCAAAACGCTGCCTAATCAATGTACCTACAGAATAATCAATGTGCATCATGCCACAAAAATTTCAATCAGGGCAGTTAGCACAACAGAAAACTCCAAAAGCCGTTAAATCGTTAAATGAGATTTCTTTTGAGCTAATTTTTAATAATTTCCAAGCAGGTATACTAGAATATTTTAGGGGCTGCCCTTTCTTGAACTTTTAAGAAAATTCTGCCCTGTTCAATAAAAAAGATTATGCTTTCTAATGATATAAGTTTCATCAAATCGAATATCTCTATCTCTGGCACAAAACAAGAGAAGTTAAATGTTTTTTTCTAAGATTTCCGGGAAAGTAGGTGTCAGTTTTTAGTTTTCTGTTGTTTATTCGGATCTCTTATCTAAGCTATGCAAGCTGTAACAAGACCGCCCAATCAATTCTGATTAGCTTGGCCACACAAACTAAAAAAGCTTGTAATGGACGAGACAGTGATTCTTTAAGATATCAGTGATTCTTTAAGATATCACGAGACAGTGATTCTTTAAGATAGCAAACGATCAAATGCAAAGAGCTTCATTGGATAGCAAAGATCTATCCAAATAATTTATGCTCAAAACATGAACACCCCGTAAACATCCCACTGAGGCATAGGCGTAGGCAATCGATGGGGCATGGGGAATAAGAGCTAAAAATATTCACTAAATGATTTACTAAGACTATTTGTGCCTGAAAAGTATTTACTTAAAAACTGCAAAGATTTACATTTTGTATTTGTTTTAACTCTTCCCAAGAAGTTATGGATGTCTTCCTTGTGAAAACTATCGAAGTCAGAATTATAATGACTTCTAAATATTAAAAATTAAACTTTTTCAGGATGAAAAAATTGTTTAAGAAGATTGAATTTCTGAAGTTTTCGGGATTTAAACAAGATTAAACTGAAGGGGTTTGTGAAGCCAAAAATGACAAAAACTACACCAAAGAATCAATGGGGATATTTCTGACAGAGGAGTCGACTAGAGTGAAGAGGCATGGGGACTTGTGCCCCATAAACCCTCCATATTTGAAATGCTTTTTTATGTATTTATGTTGAAAAAACACCTATTTTGGCAATTTCATTGGCAAAAATTGATAAATTTGTCCCCTCACCCTAAATTTTCGAGAATTGATGCCAATGTTTTTTGAACAGTTAAGATATCTTAACTTTATAAATGCCTCTTCCCCCCTACCCCCCAAAAAAGGCCTTGAGGGAATGTGAAAAAACTTGCTCTCCATAGGACCACACTTGCAGACCAGAGAAGGTTATATCTTTTTGGAATAAGAAAAGTCATAAGATTAAAAATATACCCTTCATCTGCCGCTAAAGCACCTTTTATTCGTCAAAACACTCGATGACCATCCACATTATATACCTTTTTTTAAACTAGTTTTCCTTCTTTATTTCATGTTTTTTGCATAGATTTCTTCATTTTATATAATCTTTAAGAAAATACATCCTTTAATCACAATAATAATATTGGTAAGTTTGAAACGTGAAGGCACAAATCAGCCAATCCATCAAAGTCAAATGATGTCAACCTGCTGTGATGAATCTTTCCACATTTTATTCATCATTCGACGCCATCGATATCTCAATCATCACCAAAAAAGCAAATAGGGAATATGCTAAAATTATGACCAAGAAAACAGTGCCGGTTTGCAAAAAAAAAAAAAAATTGAAATTCAGGGGGAAGGCACTCAATTACTTTTGACACAGTAGGGCTTGTTTAGACGAATAGTCTCCCCCCCCCCCCAGCACTTTTCCTTTTTCCCCTCGAAGAAGAAAAAAAAACATTCGGGTAATCTAAAATCTATGCTATAGAATATAAGCCATCTGTAGCAAATCATAATGTTACCGCTTCTCAACCATGCAGTCTAAATTCAATCTGACCCTTCTTCGATAATTAGGAATATAATAAATATAATTAGGCATAAAATAAATATAATCAATCAAAGAGACAACTCTTGTAGTTCTATCTAGTTCACATGGCCCAAGCCTTAAAAGTCTTGGATTATCAACTTTCCCAGTATTTGCCAAGCTCCAATACCATACTTTTTCAGAAAGCGAGAAAAAGCGATACAGGGCATTTTGGAAGAAACAGAACTTATAAGTATCTTAAGAGCCAAATAAGTCGGGAGAACCAGAATGAACAAATCGATTAAGCCTACTAAGTTTTATGGAACGGCTATAGATCTTATTTAAAAAAAAGAAATGTTACAGAACATCTTCTAAACTGTCCAAGTCACGGTGTCTCAAATCCATGTTGGAAATACACAAGCAGTCCCTTCATTACATAAATTATTTGTTCATTTTGTGCTTCTCTGTTTCATTTCTTTAAACTAATTTTTCTGTTCAAGATACATATATTTGGGATGAAGATTGAACCTCGCGCTACTTTTTTCTAGGATTAACTCACCTGCAGCCCATAGCTATATATCTCCCATAAGACAACTCCAAAACTATATACATCCGATTCAGTTGTGAATTTTCCATACATAATCGCCTCAGCGGGCATCCAACGAACTGGTAGCAGAGATTTCGATTGAACTCGATAATAATCTGTGGCATAAATATCTCTAGAAAGACCAAAATCAGATATCTTGACTGTGAGTCGCTCACCAACTAAACAATTTCTGGCAGCAAGATCGCGGTGAACGTAATGGTGACTAGAAAGGTAATCCATTCCTGGAAATATACGAAAAAAGTGAAAAAAATAGAATAGAATAAAAGTACCTTCTTATCCAGTCAATGATTTGTTTCAAGCTGATTACAAAAATGCTCTCTTAGCTTTTCAATGAGTTCTGAGAAAGTATACAAATTACAATAGAATACGTTATTCTCTGCATTGTAACTTTCTTGTTACATTCTTGCAATTTTCAGTTCTTCTTTATTTTGTCGTGGCCTCCCTTACTTTCTTTTTAACACACTATTTATTTTAAATACAAAGCACATGTTTTTTAAAATGAACCAAGCAGCCTGGATTAAATTTCTTCTAAATCCTTTTTGTTCAAGATACGAAATAGCACCACAGGCTCAGACAAATGTTCATACCAAGGATAATGCATCAACTCCAGATATTCTTTTTTTTTTTTTTTTTTTTTTTTTTTTTTTTTTTTTTTTTTTTTTTTTTTTTTTTTTTTTTTTTTTTTTTTTTTTACTTAAACTCATAAATAAGAAATTCAGAAAAAATGAAAAACCTTACTTGTACCATTAATACCATACCACCAATACCATTAGTATATTATATGCGTCAAAATAATAGTTGATGACCTCCTCTTTGATTCAAGAGCTAACACGAGTGTTCGGCTCTAACTTCACATCCCTAGTGAAATTACATGAAAAACACTAGTCAAAATACTGTTTCAAAATTTATTTTCCCTTCAATTTCAGCTGCTACGGCTTTTTACTAGATGGCAAAGTATTGCTGCAAATGTAGTAAACACTTGGTCATCTAATTTAAAAAGATTTAAAACATCAAGAAAATACGGAAAAAATCCAACGAAATATTTTTCAGAGGCTATAAATATAGACAATCAAGAGAAACGAAATAGTTTTTTAAAAGGTAAAAGTGCTTCAACAAACAAATTCCCATTACTTTTCCTCATTTAAGTTTCTTTACGAATCAAATAAAAAAATCTTTTAAGAAAGTTTCTTGGAAACCGAAAAAGCTTCTTAAAGACCTCGGTTTCTCTGGGCAAACACATTCACGCAGAAAATAGAATATGGAAAAGAAAAATGCTAATTATTTTGATCTAAGGAAATAAGCCCCATTAGAATTCAAATCAAAAGACAGAGAAGACAGGGGCAAGAAAGATAAAGGCAGAAATTAAAGGCTAAGTCTTTCTTAAAAGTTTCCTTTAGGTGGAAGTTATAATTCGAAAAGTTTAGCAACGTATATAAAACTGCGAAACGAGCCAAGACAAGAATAACTCAAAACCAAGTTTTTATCTTGTTATTGTGGAAGTTTCCGACTTAGCACCAAAGGAGCTGGCCCCATATTTTCCCCATGATATTACATAAGTTATCTTGAACAGGCTTGACCGTCTATAACCGAGGTTCTCAAACTGTGGTACATGTACCACCGGTGGTACATTATGGTAATTTTAGTGGAACAATTTTTACGGAATAAATTAAATAAAGGCTCAAAATGACTTTAAAAAGGGTTCATTTCTTTGATTATAAACATACCATTTGAGGTGTAGTGATTTTTATTAGTGAAATACTTTTATGGTAGTACATACATTTTTATTTAATATTGAAGTGGTACCGAATTTGAAAAGCTTCAGAGTCCCAGGTTTAATATAAAGGGTCTTATAGAAATGAAAATGAAATTTGATATAGTTAATTTGTTCTCTGCTTCGAAAAGCTTAAGAAAGCAATATGTAAAATTCGATGCGAGAAACAGAAATAAATTTTAGATATGTAAAAAGATTGAGACATTACTGGCTAAGATAAGTACAGGACATTCAACTATTTAAGGGAAGCTATTTCATGAATGAAAAAATCTTCAAAACTCAAAGAAGAGGTAAATTATCTGAGTCAACTGTCGCTAACTTGAAATTCAGGGGACAATGGTTTTTTTTTTAGTTACGCATAGTTCGATTAATGCATAGTTCGAGTTAAACAAATCATTCTATATAAAATTCGACTTATAAAGAAGTTATAGAGGTAAGCCAAATGAAAATTCAAGTTACAGAGGTACAGAATCGCTAAATTTACTCCCTGCAGCCACTACAATGTTAAGAACAACTTTATTAGTGTATTATAGACTTGCCATATCAAAACTTGACTTTAGAATGTCAATAATAAATTTAGTTTGCGAATCGAAATATGTTAAACAAAATTAATTCATATCAGAGTTCACATGTTGCAACCTCCATACTGGGTTTTCAACTAACAGAGGTCCGTTGAAAAACCTTCGAGATACAGAGGTAAAATTTGGCTTGTGATGGTAAGTGAAATTTAAATGACGACCTATATACTGGATTTCGAGTTATAGAGGTAATTATCGGGTCACTTCGACTAACAAAGGTAAAATATAACCGCAAAATTATTTCGAGTTATGCATGGTTTTTTGTTTGACTTTAGATATGGAAGATTTCAAGTTATGAAGGTTCGAGTTATCGAAAGTTGACTTTATAAGGAAACATAAAAGCACACTAACAGTATGGACCTTCCTAATAGGCAAATTTTAGAAACAGATTAGAATGAATTCTACACATAGACGTTATGGTTTACAACAGGTTATGAACAGCTTGGGTTTGGGGATATTCTATTACCTCTATTACCACAATTAATCGTTAGATGCCTGGAGGCTCCTTCTCTTTATTAAATAAAAAAAAAGATTTTTTAACTTAAAGTAAGGAGCGACATTAAAACTTAAAACAAACAGAAATTATTCTATATATGCAAGGGACTGTCCCCTCCTCAACGGCCCGCTCTTTACGCTAAAGTTTTTTATTGTTTTAAAAGAATAGGTGTGAGAAAGAGTAAAACCTTAGTGTAAAGAGTGGGGCGTTGAGGAGGCGACAGCCCCTCTCATACACGGAATACTTTCTGTCCGTTTTAAGTTTTAATGTTGCTCCTTGCTTTCAGTTAAAAAAAAATGTTTTTTTTATTTATTTCCTGAATGTTTTTGAATTCATGCAGGTTTTGATTTTGGCTCACCGTATATGGATCATAGATAGAATGAAAGAGACAAATTTCCTAAGTATTAACAGGATAGCAAGATTTGTAAGGATTGCAGCGGCACATCGGGAGCGTTTTCTTTCGATAGTATTAATTTAATTTAGTTAATTTGTTGTTTGTTTGTTGTTATGTAATTCTCCTATGGCTCACGGGCTTTTTCGGGAATAAATTATTATTATTATTATTATATGAATAATTAAAACGAAATTTGCACATTAATATTACTTTTTTTGGCTAAACGACTTTCTCAAAGTTTTGATCAGACGATTTTGAGAAAAAGGAGTGGGGGGAGCCTGGCTGCCCTCCATTTTTTTGGTTATTTAAAAAGGCCACTAAAACTTAATTTTATTTAAGAGCGTTTTTATTAGTACTAAATACACGTAACTTACGAATTAACTTCGTAACGAACTTCTATATTCGTATACTTTCAATACATAAATGAGGGGATTGGCCCCCTCGTCAATACCTCGCTCTTTACAGTTAAGTTCGAATTTTGTTCCAGTTCTTTAAGAATGACCCCTGAATCAAAAAGGCCGTTTAATTAGAATAAATAGCTCTTTTGAAATTACTGAAGATACTTTACCGTAAAGAGCAAGGTATTGAGGAGGGGACGAACACCCTCATATACGTAATAATTTCTGTCCTTTTTAAGTTTTAATGTTACACCTTACTTTCAGTTGAAAAAACTTGTTTTTTTTATTTAATTTCTCATTGTTTTTTTGAATAATGTTGGAAAATCCAGCACCCCCTTCATGGAAATTCCCTTCCCCCATGATGAATTCCTCTATGGAAAGATCCCCCACGTAACCCCCAACCCTTACCCCCGCACAACCAGAATAATCCCCCCTGAAAACGTCTGTATACTTCCCAGTAACCAATACTATATGGAAACAATGGGCAAAGTCAATAACTTGGAGCACTTCCCCTGAGGACTGTGGGGATTAAGTCGTCCTCAAAGACACTATTATTTGATTTTTCGACTATGCTGAACAAAATGGCTATCTTAAAAATTTTGATCCAGTGACTTTGGGAAAAAATGAGCGTCGGAGGGGGCCTATTTGCCCACTGATTTTTTTGGTCACTTAAGAAGGACACTAGAGCTTTTACTTTCCGTTAGAATGAAACCTTTCGCAACATTCGAGGACCACTGGGTCGATGCTATCGCCCCTGGAAATAAAACAACAACAAAACAAATAAACACGCATCCGTGATCTTTCTTCTGGGAAAAAAACAAAATTCCACATTTTTGTAGATAGGAGCTTGAAACTTCTGCAATAGGGTTATGTGATATGTTGAATCTGACGGTGTGATTTTCGTTAAGATGTTATGACTTTTAAGGGATGTTCCCCCTATTTTCTAAAATAAGGCAAATTTTCTCAGGCTCGTAACTTTTGATGGGTAAGAATAAACTAGATGAAACTTATATATTTAAAATCACATGAAAATCTGATTCTTTTGATGTATCTTTTAGTATCAAAATTCCGTTTTTTAGAGTTTCATTTACTATTGAGCCGGGTCGCTCCTTACTACAGTTATTACCACGAACCGTTTGATCAAAAAGTTGGAGGGCAACTAGGCCTCCTCCCTCGCTCCTTTTTTCATAAAATCTTCCGAGTAAAACTGTGAGAAAACCATTTAGCCAAAAAAATTAATATGCAAATTTCGTTTTAAATATTTATTTGCGGAGACCCGGAGAGCCAAGTTCAAAACATGCATTAATTCAAAAACGTCCAGAAATTAAATAAAA
The DNA here is from genome assembly GCF_032884065.1 of Artemia franciscana. NCBI lineage: Eukaryota > Metazoa > Arthropoda > Branchiopoda > Anostraca > Artemiidae > Artemia > Artemia franciscana. The sequence goes on along the minus strand of NC_088873.1, from coordinate 21,672,858 downwards.
AAAATTAACTGAAAGTAAGGAGCGACATTAAAACTTCAGAAAACGAACAGAAGTTAATCCGTATATGTGTATATAAGAGCTAGGCGTTGAGGAGGAAAAGCCCTAAAAACCAGACCTAAAAAATAATGATTATTTAACGAGAACAGAAGCAGATAAGGGTAATATAATAGTAAATGTAGAAAAAGATGATTGGGATGCTGAAAAAGAAACTTTCCTCAACGATAGTTCAACTTTAACAAACTTGTAAGAGACCCAACTCAAACTTATGAAATAAATTTAAGACAAGATTTAAGACACGATTGTTTTGATGTAACTATTGGTATCAAAATTCTGTTTTTTTACAGTTTCGGTTACTATTGAGACTGGTCGCTCCTTACCACAGTTCGTTACCACGAACTGTTTGATGAATGTCAAATAAAATAAGACTTCACAATTTAGTAATGCAATGACAACGCATTTTAAAACTTCTCGTAGTCTTTCGTTTTAAATTTTGAGATAAATCATATTGTGTGAATTCTGACATTGCACTCTAAGATTCTATGATTTTTAGGGGGTGTTTCCCCCTTTTTCCAAAATAAGGCAAATTTTTCTCTGGCGCGTAACTTTTGATGCGTAAGACTAAACTTGATGAAACTTACATATTCATAATAAGAATAAAAATCCAATTCTTTTAATGTGCCTATTGATATCAAAATTCCATTTTTAGAGTTTCGGTTAGACGTTCGGTTAGATTTTTTAGACGTTGAGTGGCTTTTGACTTACTCGTATACTGTAATGCTTTCTAAGAGCTTATTGTAATTTTATATGGTATATATTCATGCAATAAATATGTGAGTCGCAATGAAGGATCGAGCTTATGCAATAGCTGAGTTCAATGGATGAGTTAATAACATTCGGTCTGGAACTTGAATATTTTTGGAAAATCAAAAGATCTGGAGGTTATCCAGTAGAACCGTACTGCTTGTACTTGAATCTCTTGTTGCAACTTCTACGATCCTATATTATATACTGAAAAAAAAGAACAATCTGGTTCCCCTTGACTAACTTGTGGTAATATATAAAAAAAACTCTAGAAATTAAACACTTCCTGATGAAGGTAAAAAAAGAGACTAAAGCAGAAAAAATGAATAAAGTATAGAAAACTACAATTGCCACCTCAGGAAAAGGGACTTTAGCTGCAACAAATGTAAAGAGGCCCAAGAAAAGGGTCAGAAGCAGTAGTTACGACACTAATGGTATTTATTTAAATAAATTCGAAATAAAAATAGTGATCAATTTTCTCTTGGAGACACCCAAACCCTTACCTGCAGCGATTTGTGTAGCAATAAACAAAAAATCGGACTGTTCCAAACTTGAATATGTTCCATCATCACTTGACGCCGACACAGAAACATCGGATCTCGGAGAATGTGAAATGAGAAATTCATGCAAATCTCCCTGGAAATAAACCTAATTCTTAACATGAAATTATGTGGTGGTTGTGAATTGCAATCACAATATTAAAAAGGAAAGTTAAAAGTACTGAAAAATAGCCCTTACTATATTAGCATTCAGAAAAATTGAGAAAAGTCATGGGCCATTTAGGTTAGTTTACTTTTTTATTATTATTTACTTTTTTATGGATTCTCACATAACTTAAATACCGTTCATTTTTTGAAGTAACCATGACATAATAGTAAAGCATAACGTGTTAAGCTTGGGTATTCAAGAAGGCGGACACACAAGAACACAAAAACTATTTTTATGCCTTTAGGTCTAAGAGTAACGATGGAGCAGACTAGATGGATAAATAACAATCTTCACAGTAATTTGTATCCACAAAATAAAAGAAAAATTCTCTATAAACACAAACACACACACACACATATGACACAAACACATACACACAAACACACACACACACACACACACATATATATATATATATATATATATATATATATATATATATATATATATATATATATATATATATATATATATATATATATATATATATATATATATATATATATATATATATATATATATATATATATATATATATATATATATATATATATATATATATATATATATATATATATATATATATATATATATATATATATATATATATATATATATATATATATATATATATATATATATATATATATATATATATATATATATATATATATATATATATATATATATATATATATATATATATATATATATATATGTTGGGGTGGCGCTTCACGCCACCCCAACACCTAGTTGGTGGGGGCGGTTCGCGCCCCCCCCCCCCAAGCCCTCCCGCGCGCGTAAGCCGTTACGCGCCATATTAGTTACTCGCCATTGTAGTTGTATCCCTGTGTCCCACCTGTGAATATAGATAGATATATATATGTTTTTAACTACGTAAAACTTGCGAATATACAACACTCTTCGCTGTCCCACTGTCTGTGCATATAAATAGATTGTCGGGTTTACCCACTCTTGAACATGCAATATATAATTGTCCATGGGAAAAACAATCCGTATTCAGATCTACACCTCATTATTCTAATGATTGCCCTTGAGCTTTGTTGATGGTGATTGCTAATCGAACATTCCCTGTGTCCCGGCCGTCATTTATATATCCCCCCTGTGCCCCCCGGTGTAGTTGTGCCCCTGTGTCCCAGTCGTCATTTGTGTCCCGGTCTGTAATTTCGTCAGTCGACAAACAACTTCATGACGACATACAGCTTAATCCTTATAATGACGTCAGTCGTCAAACATGACATCAGTTGACACACAAACATGACGTCAGTCAACAGACACACACAAACAAACAACTTATTTTTATGCTGAAGGGAGGAGCAGCAGTCATAATGAGTGAAATGAGCAGATGGAGGCTACAAAAAGCCTAAATAAACCCCACTTTCTGTTTGTTTTTCTACTCTGTGAATTTCAACAAAATCCATCCAGAATGAAATATGTGAGATAATATTACGAAAAGACAGGAGAGAAGCATAATGATACTGTGGAAGAGCACTTGGCCGCAAATATAATGATTGCTTCAACCTCTTACTTATCGAAGCAGTCAAAAGAAGAAAAAATTAATTAAAGAAAAAGTGTCTGGCAAAGCACCTTTACACGGGTATTCATTTTCGATGTTATGGTAGAAAAAAAATCCTTTTAGCATTGTGGCACGCAACAAAACAATCATCAAAAACATAAATGTCTTTAAATTTCTTTTCCCATTTAAAAAAAGAATGTTTTTTACTTTTATTTCCCGTTTTGCCAGGTATGCAGCTACCGAGTTTACTATTGCATGTTGATTTAAATGATAATAGATTTGTTTATATTTCTAACCATTGAATTATTATGTAACTTTTTTGGGAGTTATGAGTTTTTCAGAGACAATTTGTCTGGCTTTTTCACTTTAAACACTCATTTCAAAGCTCTTATGTAGGGAAATTCTCAACTGCAGCTATACTTGCACACAGGGACGGACATCCCCTAGGGGCCGTACAGTGACCCATTAGGTAAGAATATATTTGGGAATTCACAAAACTATAGGTACTAGGGAATATTACAAACTTTCTTTTGAAATGACGGACCACCTCTCTCCTAAAACAACCTTATGAGTATCCTTGGTTAGGTACATAGGAATTCACTTGGGAATTTTATGGTGAGTTTTTTAGACAAGGCTGGCAAAAGTGGTTCTTAGCGGACAATTCCTTACATAAAGTGACTTAGCGCCACTACTGGAATAGTCTATGACCAAGCCTCGTTAAAAGACTGGATATACAGGTCATTCTTTTACAATATTTTAAGTTTCTAGAAAGCTCTGAAGCCACGGCAGGGCAACACTAAGTCTTTTAAATAAAATTGTAGAAATTATTGGCATCCGCTAAGATAAAATGTAGTGGACTGAGTCTAAAAATTTAGAGGATTTATGGATCGTCTAGCTTTTGGATTTGTGACTTTTAAATATTTCCTATAAAGAAATTGGACATTACAATTTTAAAGGCTTAGAAATAAAGTGAAAGAAGTGTTTAAAAAGTAATCTCAAGGAATAGGTCTTCGAATTGAAGTAATTAAAACTAAATCGCTTAGCTTTAGTAACAATTTCTCAGAACTAGCAACTATTTATAATTGGTCTTTCAACACAGGGCCAGTCTTCTATGAGAAGTACTATAGTGTTAAGCAAAAAGCTGAGACTTCAAAAAGAAAGCCAAGCATTGATCCCTTTTAAAGCATCGCAAAAAAATCTAATAGTTGGTGGGTTTTTTCTATCGTTCTCTTTCCTCCCCAACCTTGCATTTTGTAACCTGGAAATAATTAGTTCAATGATTGTTTGCAATCACTTTGTACTATCACTATTTCTAGTATATAAAAAAAACCAAGGAAATTGTGCAGACAAACAGACAGTACAATTGTACACCCAAAAAGTTATGTTATGTTATGTTTAGTTATGTTATGAAGTTATGACTTCTGACTGCTGTGAGTTTCACAATTAATTATACAAAAACTAAAATTTGGTTAGTTTAAACGTAGAAACAGAAAAGGAAACACAGAATGCTTATTAATAATAAAGAAAAAGAATTTTAATCCGCGAAGTAAAGTAAAAGAAGCCGTATTTCAGGTACAATGTATTTATACCCGTATTTCTGGTACAATGAAATAGTTTTTAATATGCAATAACAATAGTAATGTTTTAGACGGGTTTCGGTTTAACAAAGACACAAACGCTGAAAAGTTTCAGAGAAACTAAGTATAAATCAATCGCCTCATCGACTATTTCTTTTGACGAACTCAGCTTAATAAATCAACTAAAATGGAGTTATGTCAATAAAAGAGACTTTGAGATAAACTGGTCAGACATTTTATTTTGCTTGAGACTAGTTCTTTAACAAATAACTGTTTCTTATAGAGCTAAATAATATTCCTGTAGTTATTTCTTTATTCTATTCTAATTATTTATCTTTTTACAGGGCTTCGTCTTTTTTGGTACCTCAACCATCTTGAGAAAATAGGAAGTAAATATGTTAATGGTCATGTTCTAGGCTATTTGGGCTGACATTATTATGGCCTGCTCGTCAGTGAGCCTGGTTAAGAAGCGCTCAAACCGGTAGAGGCTGGTGAGATATCCTTGACGAGCCTTATTTGACAATTTAGTTTTGTATTTTCTTTATTTCTTTTATGAATAGTTTCGTTACTAAAATATTTTCTTGTTCGGAATTTTATGCTTCTTTTTTTTGTGGTTCAAGCTTTTGAAAGTTCCATGATGATGGGTAGTCATGTAAGGTATCCCTTAATTCTAGAAAATATTTGAAAGAGAAAGAAAGGTAATGGAAATAAAAGAGAGAGTCGGGGAAAGAAAGAGAGAAAGAGAGAGAGCAAGATGGGGAATGAAAGAGAGATTCTTACCTGGGCCATGTATTCAAAGAGCATACACTGTGGTGTATCAGTTGTAACAACACCCAGAAGACAAACAATGTTTGGATGTCTCAACTCCGCCATCATTTCTACTTCACGCCGAAAGTCTTGCTGGGTTTTGAGGGTGGCACCAGCCTTTAAGGTTTTTATTGCAATTTGGGTTGACATATTACCATTGACAAGGCAGTCTGGTATTCCTGGACGAGAGCCTAGGCCATCGTGACAAAGTAGTTCTCCTTTGAAAACTTTCCCTGACAAATTAAAAAAAAATAATTAAGTAAATTAAGCTTTTGAGTAAAAGTGAAAGGTAGAGAAAGAGGTAGAAAAGTCAAGTTTTAATATCTGTTCAAAGTTAGGACCCGTGTTTAGAAACTTCTTAAGGCTTACAAATAGGAAATGAATGTAAATGAAAAATGAGAGATATCTAATCTTCCCGACTCCTACTTCGGTGTCTTATCCATAGTTCACAATTTCGGCCACCTAGTAGACAAACTTCCTATGTTCATTAGGGCCCACTGTTCATTAGGGGAAGGGGAATAATGGCAGTAGATACCTATAAAAATCTACTCAGGTATGATTACAGGCTGTATATTTATTTCTGAAAATAGCAGTCACCTTGCACGGCAAATTTCAAATTTAATAAAAGCTCGTTTTTATCTACTTACAACAAATCAAAATATCGGTCCAGGAATCAAACCTAGTAAATGCAGTAAGTTTTTTTTTCACATTGAATTCATATCCAAAGACTTTCCTCAAAACTCATATTTTAATTTCGAAACATCAACACTGAATAATATTCTAGCAAAATAGTTTATTCATATAGAGGAAAAACGGCATAAACTAGCACACATCATAATTCCAAGAAAGGTTATCAAGGCTGTCAGATAGGAGCAGGTTGGATAGGGTCGGGTGGCTGAGAATAGGAGACAAGCCATAACACAAAACAATAAGTTTCCAATCCATAAAAAGCACATAGGATAGGAGATGAGCCATAACACAAAACAATAAGTTTCCAATACGCAAAAAGCACATAGGATAGGAGACAAGCCATAACACAAAACAATAAGTCTCCAATGCACAAAAAGCACATAGGATAGGAGACAAGCCATAACACAAAATAATAAATTTCCAATGCACAAAAAGCACATAGGATAGGAGATGAGCCATAACACAAAAGCAATAAGTTTCCAATACGCAAAAAGCACATAGGATAGGAGACAAGCCATAACACAAAACAATAAGTTTCCAATGCACAAAAAGCACATAGGATAGGAGACAAGCCATAACACAAAACAATAAGTTTCCAATCCATAAAAAGCACATAGGATAGGAGATGAGCCATAACACAAAATAATAAATTTCCAATGCACAAAAAGCACATAGGATAGGAGATGAGCCATAACACAAAAGCAATAAGTTTCCAATACGCAAAAAGCACATAGGATAGGAGACAAGCCATAACACAAAACAATAAGTCTCCAATGCACAAAAAGCACATAGGATAGGAGACAAGCCATAACACAAAATAATAAATTTCCAATGCACAAAAAGCACATAGGATAGGAGATGAGCCATAACACAAAAGCAATAAGTTTCCAATACGCAAAAAGCACATAGGATAGGAGACAAGCCATAACACAAAACAATAAGTTTCCAATGCACAAAAAGCACATAGGATAGGAGACAAGCCATAACACAAAACAATAAGTTTCCAATGCACAAAAAGCACATAGGATAGGAGACAAGCCATAACACAAAATAATAAGTTTCCAATGCACAAAAAGCACATAGGATAGGAGACAATCCATAACACAAGTTTCCAATCCACAAAAAGCCATAGCGAACATGTCCATCACAGCTATAGAAATTAAAATTATATAGGGGTACTCCACTGGCCCATAAATTATTAAATAATCTCCATAATAAAATGTAGGTATATTGGTAATGAACCTTCCTGCAGCGTGATTGCGGGTCAGATATAGAAGTACTTGAATGTCGATTTCATCTAACACAAATAGAATCCACACGCAAAGAGACTTTAAACCAAAACAAAAGAAATAACATTATGGAATAACTTCACACGCAATCAATTAAATTTGCGGCGAAGAAACCATTGCGCCTAACTTGGGGTAAAGCCCACTTCACTGCTAAAGTGACTGATTGCATGCAACAATTGATGGACTGCATGCAAAAATGGATAATTATGTTTTGATTTAAAAAAAAAGCATAGGAGTGACGTTAAATCAAAACGTCTATTTGCAACAAATGTTCTTAAACGGCTGTCGACATGGGTTTACCCATAAGTTCCTGGGGTGGACGAGCTCGAAGGCCCTTGTCCCCTAACAATCGTGCCCGGAAGCAAATAACAATTTTAGAGACTAAAGCCGTATCTAGAGGGTACGGGGTTTGACTATCCCCCTCGAAATGTTTGTCTGACTCGTGAAGATGTAACTAAAATGAATGTAAACATTTTTTGACGCACTTTAAGTTTTGTACCCCCCCCCAAAAAAAAAAAAAACTGGATACGGTCCTGTTGGAGACCCAAAACTGTCAGACTCTTAAAATGAGATTAGAAACTATGATGGCGAATTGAATCTTTTGACACAAATGAACACACCAATGCAAAATAAAGCAGACAAACAAAGAAAATATCAAAAATAAACAAACAGTTTTTTTTTCATACTCTATATTAGAAAAAAAATGTTTTGCTCCAAAATGTGAACATTTTTGAATGTAGCCTAAGTCTTAGAGCGGGAAGCATCCCACCTAATTTAAAAGCAATGTGGGTCAGTTTTATCTTGTAATCTATATTGGATTCTAGAAGCCTAACTGGGCCACGGGTTAGTAGAATTCATGATGCTTTTTGGAAATGGGAATCAGAAAAACTGGGTTTATACTACCAGAAAGTGGAACTCGGACAATTTTAATACAGTAGAACGTGTTTCTAAAAACCTTGAAAACCATTTATATATGGATTTCTGAAGTGCTTAAAGTTAGTCCCTCTCGTGCAGTACTTCTGTAAAGTTCTTCTCTTGTGCGTGTTTTTTTTTCAAACCATGTATATAGACTTTGTAGAATAAATGAATAGTTTATAGAAAGACATTTTTCTTCTATCTCCTCCCCCGTGAACCCTTAGCCCTGAAAGATTCGGCTACACGCTTACCAGTACACGCATACCAATATTAGATGTTTATCAATATAAACCCAGACATCACCAGAAGGGAGCGGTAAAGGTTTACAAAAAAACTATTCAACTTTATTCTATATATAGCAAAACTTAAAGCAATTCACAAAAAATCAAGTATTTGTGTATACAACGCTAGAGGGGCGTGGATGTCATTTTTGAATGGAAAGACAGCTACTTTCTCCGCTAACTCAGTGGTATTTAAACTGCAGTCCGTGGACCCCTTGGGCCCACAAAGCCTCCGTAAGGGTCATACGATGCATCCCATCGTTTCTGGATCCACCTTACAAATTTTACAGGATTTTACAAAGAGTATTAATAATTTTTTTTTGCATTTTCTTCAGTTTGCAGTCAGGTGAAATCTCCATTGTTTTATTGTATTTTAAGGAAAATGCAAAGGGTTGATTTTAGGATTGGTTAAAAGTTCATTAAATGAAATTTAGAAAAATAAAACAATTGAATTGGGAAATTAGTGAGGAAATGCCTCGATTTTGAAAACCCTAATTTTTTTATAAGAATGGTTTTGTTCAAAGACATATTTTTTACCGTAAGGAGTTTTTTGTTTACTTAGATTTAAGTTAATTTTTTTTATGAAGAAAAGTGTATTTGTTACTTAGGTGTAGGGACTGCGATTTTTCTGCGAACAAGATTGCAAGCGTGACTTAAGACAGTGACATTTCAATTTGACCATCTTAATAAAAAAATATTTTTATGAAAGTAATGAGTGTTTAAAAATTGTAGAGAACTATTATAACAAGTTTGAAAAAATCTAGAATTTCAATCAATGCTGCCAGATCCGTGAAGTGACTGATGATATAACATTTTTTGTGGATTTTTTTTCCTTAAATGTTCCACTCTTAACTGATTTTATGTCGGTATAAACTTCCTTAAATAGAAATTTCTATTGTAATTGGAAAATTATTTTCGATAAAATAATTTTGAAAAAATGAGGGGGGGAATCTGTAAACTATTGAATGTAAGTCTTAGAGCGGGAAACATACCATCTAATTTTAATGCAATGTGGGCCAGTGTTATCTTATAATCCAAATTGGATTCTAGAAGCCTATGTGGGACACGGGTTTGTAGAATTTATGATGTTTTGTCCTTTGGAAATGGGAATCAGAAAAATTAGGCTTAAAATACTTGAAAGTGAAACTCCGAATATTTTAATACAGTAGAACGTGTTTCTAAGAAACTTGGAAACCATTCATATATGGATTTATGAAGTACTTAAAGTTAGTTCCTTTCTTCTGTAAAATTCATCTCTTGTGTTTATTTCCAACCATTTATATAGACTTTGTAAAACAAATGAATTGTTTATAGTAAAAATATTCGCTTTCTATCTCCTCTCACGTGAACTATAAGCTCTGAAAGATTCGGCTACACGCTTAACAGTACACGCATACCAATATTAGATGTTTATATATGTAAACCCAAACATCAACAGAAGGGAGTGGTAAAGGTTTACAAAAATGATTCAACTATATCCTATATATAGCAAAACTTAAACAAATTCACAAAAAAATCAATTATTTTTGTATACAAGGCTGGAAGGGGGTGGGTGGGTTCCAAGCTCTTATACCAAAATCTCTCAATTTTGAGATAGTTCCTTTAATTTCTTATGCATTTCCATTTAAGAATCTCCATCCTGATACAGATTCTAACGTACGTGCCTAAGATCATTAACTCAAACTAAAGAAAGAAACCATAACCTGTGCTCCTTTTTACATCTGTCATCACTTAGGAGGTTATTTGAAAAAAAAATTAAACGATAGTCTCAAGTGTCTTATCCGATTTTGAGAATGGTTTTCTCGGGTGGTACTGTGGGAAACCCCATGTGAAGTTTGCTGTTTTATGTAAATTCGTTTGTCTGAATAAACACAGCACGGGGTAACTATAATATAACAAAGCGGGCGGGATCGTCATAAAATTTAACCAACTTTCTCGCAGGTCCGAACATATCGCAAAATTAATATTGGGCGGAAATTAATGATAGGTTTGGGTAAAAGTGACTCTCGCAGCTCTACCTTGTGGCATTTTAAATATTTATTTGTTTGAAAAAAGACAACTTAATTTGATAATTAATATGCTTAGGTACCTGGTGAAGCTATTTTAAGATATACTGGAAATAAGTTTAAAACAAACAGTCATTTTAAATGATTAATTAGTATAGTGTTTTTTTTCCTAGTCTGCTACCACTGGAGTTGCCAGGAAATACAGGGGTAAAACTAACCCCCAGACTATTGAAACGCAGAGAATACTCAGGAAAACTAAGCTCTATAATTTTAAGTGCACAACACCTATACTTCCATAGCTTATGATTCGTAACCTAGCTGTGTAGCTCTCTCTCTCTCTCTCTCTCTCTCTCTCTCTCTCTCTCTCTCTCTCTCTCTCTCTCTCTCTCTCTCTCTCTCTCTCTCTCTCTCTCTTTCTCTCTCTCTCTCGCTCACTCTCTTTCTCTCTCTCTCTCTCGCTCTTTTTCTCTCTCTCTCTCGCTCTTTTTCTCTCTCTCTCTTCTGAATCCACTTTTAGCCACAAGCTTTGAGATTTTGTCATTTTGGACCAAAAAGAAAAAACGAAAAAAAAATCGAAAAATTTAGTTTTTACAGTTGTAAGGCATTTGAGGCATTTGTGATTTGGTTTGCACAGGAGTTAAGACCGAAAAAAAAACCCTAGGGGTTATAGACAACGTATCTTAAATATACACATAAATATGTTCATCCTTATTTTGTTCTTATTCTCTATCACCCCAGCAACGGCAATCTTAATAAAGTCACCCATTTCCATGTTTAAAAGGGCTTTGGCCTTGAACAAACAGTAATGGCGGCTCATTTTGTCTTTCTCGTTCACTCCCCCTTTCAATCAAAGATGAATTAAGTCAGACACATAAATATAATACAGTACTAGAAACCGAAGTGTAAATCCAAAGAAATATTGCCAACACCCCCTTCCTGTAGACAGGGGTGCATAAATCTACAAAGTTTTTTGTCCTCGTTTGTAAAAAGTGGATACATATTCACGAATGTGTTAGAACATTAATGAAGTCAGACCGCGCTGTAATTGGATCTAGCGACAAATTAAGAAGGTATTTGTTTGGCTCCCATTAATAAAGATGACGCATTTTTTCTTTAGACTTAACTTACTTACGTTGCTTTCAAATATACGAAGAAGGCACATAAATTGAAAATAATTAAAAAAAAAACCTTCTATATTGATAGGCAACAGATGATTAAGAAACACCTTGTACCAGCTTTTCTCATTTTTTGTAAAAAGTTCATCTAGTTTTCTGTCATTGGAAGCAAAAAAATAGTTTCTACTGAATATAATTTTGACACCTAAGCGTATATCAATATCGTGTACCTCAATACCTCGCTCTTTATGCTATTTTTTTTACTTTTGAAAAAGCTTATTATTAGGAGTCATTCTTAAATAATTGAAACAAAAAGTCAAACTTTAGCATAAAGAGCGAGGTATTGAGGAGGGGGCACCCCCTCTCCTCATGTTCGTAATAATTCCCACTCGTTTTAAGTTTTAATGTTGTTCTTTACGTTCAGTTGAAAAACGTTATTTTTCTCTTTTTTTAGATTTGATTTGCTCCTATTCTCCTTAAACCTCTCTCAAACAAATATTATCGCACAAGTTTAGAAGATCTAAACTCGGATCTATCTATGTTGAAGGCTAAAGAAGGTCATTTTGGAAGAGGTCCGCGCAACGTAACCATCGTTCAATGGGTACTAGCTGAGGAGAGTTATTAGATGTAGTAAAGGCAATCAATCGAATGCAACAAATCAAAGTCTCTCATTAGTCATACTTTCTGTTCTTTGTTGGATGATGGAGCAGGAGGATATCATTTCATCCGAAGAGACATACCTTGATTGTGCTTTTTATGGCACTTGGTATTAACCAAGTGACATCTAGCAATCGCAAATTCTGTCGGTCTGTCTGTCTGTCTGTCGGTCCCGGTTTTGCTACTTTAGGCACTTCCAGGTAAGCTAGGACGATGAAATTTGGCAAGCGTATCAGGGACCGGACCAGATTAAATTAGAAATAGTCGTTTTCCCCAATTTGACCATCTGGGGGGAGTGGGGGGCCGGTTAATTCGACAAAATAGAAAAAATAAAGTATTTTTAACTTATGAGCGGGCGATGGGATCTTAATGAAATTTGATGTTTGGAATGATATTGTGTCTCAGAGCTCTTATTTTAAACCCCGACCGGATATGATGACATTGGGGGGAGTTGGAGGAGGGAAACCTAAAATCTTGGAAAACACTTAAGAGTGGAGGGATCGGGATGAAACTTGGTGGGAAAAATAAACACAAGTCCTAGATAGATGATTGACATAAACGGAACGGATCCACTCTCTTTGGGGTAGTTGGAGGGGGGGGAGTTATTTCTGAAAATTAGAAAAATGAAGTATTTTTAACTTAAGAACGGGTGATCGAATCTCAATGAAATTTGATATTTAGAAGGATATCGTGTCTCAGAGCTCTTATTTTAAATCCCGATCGGATCTGGTGACATTGGGAGGGGGAGTTGGGAGGGGGAAACCTAAAACTCGGAAAACACTTAGAGTGGAGGGATCGGGATGAAACTTGGTGGGAAAAATAAGCACAAGTCCTAGATACATGATTGACATAACCGGAACGGATCCGCTCTCTTTGGGGTAGTTGGGGAAGTGGTTAATTCCGAAAAATTGGAAAAAATGAGGTATTCTTAACTTACGAACGGGTGATCGGATCTCAATGAAATTTGATATTTAGATGAATATCGTGTCTCAAAGCTCTTATTTTAAATCCTGACCAGATCTGGTGACATTAGGGGAAGTTTGGGGTGGGGGAGCCTAAAATCATGGAAAACGCTTAGATTGGAGGGATCGGAATGAAACTTGGTGGGAAAAATAAGCAGAAGTCTTACATACGTGATTTACATAATTGGGACGGATCCACTATATTGGGGGGGGGGGGGGTTTAATTCTCAAATAAGAAAAAAATACGTATTTTTAACTTACGAAGGAGTGATCGGATCTTCATGAAACTTCATATTTAGAAGAACCTCGTAACTCAGATCTCTAATTTTAAATCTCAACCGGATCAAGCGTAATTGGGGGGGGGGCAGTTGGGGGGACCGGAAATCTTAGAAAATACTTAAAGCGGTGAGATCAGGATGAAACTGGATGGGAAGAATAGAAACCTGTCTAAGATACGTGACTGACATAACCAGACCGGATCTGCTCTCTTTGGTGGAATTGGGGGGGGGGGGTAATTTTGAAAATTGAGGTATTTGTACCTTACGAAAGGGTGACCAGATCTTAATGAAATTTGATGTTTAGAAGGATCTTGTGCTTTAAAGTTCTAATTTTAAATTCCGACCAGATCCTGTGACATTGGGGGGAGTTGGAGGGGGGAACCAGAATTCTTGGAAAACGTGAAAATTGGGATATTTTTATCTTACGAATAGATGATCGGATCTTAATGAAATTTGATTTTTAGAAGGAATTCATGTCTCAGAGCTCTTATTTCAAATCCCGACCAGATCTTTTGACATTGGGGGGAGTTGGAGGGGGCAATCTCGGAAAAACACTTGGAGTGGAGGAATCGGGATGAAGCTTGGTGGATAGAATAAACAAATATCCTTGATACATGATTGACAGAATCGTACTGGATTCGCTCTCTTTGGGGGAGTTGGGGGGAGGGGTTCAATGATTTGGCGAGTTTGGTGCTTCTGGACGTGCTAGGAGGATGAAAATTGGTAGGCGTGTCAGGGAGCTGCACAATTTGACTTGATAAAGTCGTTTTTCCAGATTCGACCATCTGGGGGGCTAAAGGGAGAGGAAAAATTAGAAAAAATTGGGTATTTATAACTTACGAGTGGGTGATCGGATCTTAATGAATTTGTATATTTAGAAAGTTATCGTGACTCAGAGCTCTTATTTTAAATCCTGACCGCCATTAAGCCTCTTATTTTCCTTTTTAAATCAATCTATTGATTCATAGAATTTTGTTAGAGCTCATACCATATGATCTCTTGGCTCTTAGCTCTTCTCGCCTCGTCACAAGTGCCATATGAGCTCTTAGCTCTTGTTTAAGGGAAGGAGGTAAGTAATGTAAAAATTATAGATATCAAAAACAGATTATGCGTTTTAATAGGGCACACAGAAGTTGGAATTCTGCCAAGCAATTGGAGAATGTCACTTACCAAATGCCCCCTCGCCAAGTTCTTGAAGAAACCTAATGGAGCTCAATGGGATTTCAGGAACAGTGTATCTCTGTTGAGAACTCGCAACACTGGGAGTAGGTTGATTACTTCGAGGCAGCAGCGACGACATCTCTAATTGCTGGTTATTCAAAGAGCCTGCAACTATATAAGCAATCATTAAAATCCTCATTTCCCCCTGAATTAATTTGATTTTTTCCACAAAAGAAGTTTTTCAAAGTACAGTAGACAGTAAATCAACGACAAGCAGATATAAGGTCAAAAAATAATTTAAGCGTAAAATGAACATGAATTAGGCCTACTATCTGTAAGTAAATGAAAAAAAAGAGAAGAAATTACCGAAACCAGGAACAGGGTTGACGCTTCCTATGTCTTTTAAAGGCCAGAATCTCATTTGCGCTTTACTGGGTTTTTTTTTCCATTTCGATCCAAGGCCGTATCTAGAGGGGAGTGGGTTACGGGGTTTGAACTCCCCCTCCAAAAAAAAAATTTGACTCGTTAAAATGTAACAAAAATACATATAAACAATTTTTTGATTCTTTTTTTAAGCTTTTGCTTTTACCCCTTAATGAAAATTACGTCCCTTGATGAAACTCAAGTAAAATGTATTCTCTGTGGCTGTGCTAACAATCCTTCATGAAATAAATTTCTAAAAAATCAGGGGCTCTTTCATGGAACATCAACGGTTCTTTTCTTAAAATGCGACTTCTCTTTGAAAAAGTTCTTCGAAGTTGCAGTCATTTACTTCCAAAAACGGTTTGTCACAGAGGGGCCTTGTTTGCTTGATCTAAATTGATGAACTAAACTCCACGCAACACCAAGGGTTAGTAGCGGTAGAGCTTGGCCCTCTGGTGGCGTTATGATCCATTAAAAGCAGAATTTAGTCTTACAACAAATTCGTCCAACAATTATTGTGCCGCAGGAAGATCAAGATCAACATCACGGTTTTTTTGTCTGTTTATATGCAAACTGATTGTAAAGACAAAGGTTCTAATAGGAAATTTAACATCGCTTGCAGGAAGGTAATGAGTGCATTTCAAGCATTTTCAATTTGGGGTTAAATGAGATTTTAGTCGGTCACAATCTTAACATCAAGTCTTGCTATCCTACAAAGATACTTATGTCTTCATGGAGTTGTCTGAGAATAGAAATGGATCTGACTTCAAGTACATCCACAACCCACATTTTGATATCACGTTTGGACTTTTCCCTCGTTTCAGCACTAACTGACTCTGGGCAGCAGCTAAAGTGTTCATTGATACTAACGGTTTCAACCGCTTCTCAATATATCTAAAATCAGAGCTTATTGTCCCACCTCATCGCCGAAACAGGCAAAAACATGGTTCTGGAAACATAAGAGGAACAAAATAAACCCAGGTTTTATCACCTATTTTCTTCATCCTATTACGAAATAGGGAATTAATCCATTCAAACCAATAACTTGTCTCAAAACGCATACATTATAAAATAGAAAGTGATGCCGTTGATGTAAAGCTGAATAGATTTCCTACTCAGAACCTGAATTTCCATCACCTGATGCAACACTTCATTAATATCATGGAGAAGAGATGAGTACTGCACTGGAGCTCCCGACAAATGTCGCTGGTTTTGTGGCATCGATGTTTGTGCTGCAGGTAGCTTTTATAAAGCAAAAGCAAAATTATTCCCGGGGTGGTGATAAAGTAGGGGATTTGCTATTACTTCTTGAAGGTGCCATCATTCTTGAATATCCTGCTATTCTTTATCAGATAGTTGTCAATAAGGGTTTGGTGTCCGATGTACTTTGAACAGGCGTCGTTACCTAGGTTATTAAGAAAGGGAAATAGCAACAACATAGTACTTTTTACCCCCTCCCCTTCAAGATTAAAGTTGCCTCTGTAGTATGCAACCTAATGAAAGTCCTTACAATTAAAGCAATAAGCAAGTCACAAGTTAATATTGGCTCGCCTGATGTCTAGAGAGCCTTCGAATCCACAAATATGTGCCACTTTTTCCAAGTGCCCTTGATCGCTGTCCCTCCCCGTCCATTGTCCAATGGCTTAGGGAACGTTAACTGTAAGTTAAGAATTGAAATAAAAGTGATAGGGTAATCAATTCCTCCTTTTAGGCCTGATTCAATTTTTCCTGTATACAAAAGATATTAAAAAGGGAGATATAAGGTCACCTCCCTTAAATAATAATAGTATCGTCGAACCACAGCAGCTAAGCGATTAGAATGATGTTTTTCAGGGACTAGATATTACGGTTTTGAATTATGCTCATGACATTTTGAATTCGGGGCAGAGCCTTCTCCCACGCTGAAGAAGGTTTTTTTCTAAGCAAGTGAATGTGTCTACGATTGATTAACCATACGTTGAGAATAAAAGTAAGCTACTTATATTTGATGCATGCTATCAAAAGCCTTCAAATGTTTCTATACAGCTCGATAACCGTATTGGTACACCTTCATGTGGCGACGTATGTATAGGGCTCCCAATAGCACCAGCTCGATAACCGTATTGGTACACCTTCAAGTGGCGACGTATGTATAGGGCTCCCAATAGCACCAGCTCGATAACCGTATTGGTACACCTTCAAGTGGCGACGTATGTATAGGGCTCCCAATAGCACCAGCTCGATAACCGTATTGGTACACCTTCAAGTGGCGACGTATGTATAGGTCTCCCAATAGCACCAGCTCGATAACCGTATTGGTACACCTTCAAGTGGCGACGTATGTATAGGGCTCCCAATAGCAACAGCTCGATAACCGTATTGGTACACCTTCAAATGGCGACGTATGTATAGGTCTCCCAATAGCACCAGCTCGATAACCGTATTGGTACACCTTCAAGTGGCGACGTATGTATAGGTCTCCCAATAGCACCAGCTCGATAACCGTATTGGTACACCTTCAAGTGGCGACGTATGTATAGGGCTCCCAATAGCAACAGCTCGATAACCGTATTGGTACACCTTCAAGTGGCGACGTATGTATAGGGCTCCCAATAGCAACAGCTCGATAACCGTATTGGTACACCTTCAAGTGGCGACGTATGTATAGGTCTCCCAATAGCACCAGCTCGATAACCGTATTGGTACACCTTCAAGTGGCGACGTATGTATAGGTCTCCCAATAGCACCAGCTCGATAACCGTATTGGTACACCTTCAAGTGGCGACGTATGTATAGGGCTCCCAATAGCAACAGCTCGATAACCGTATTGGTACACCTTCAAGTGGCGACGTATGTATAGGGCTCCCAATAGCACCTAACCCAAAGTTAACTCCAATTTCTGTTATTCAACATTTTAATGAAAGAGCTTACCACACTTATGAGCTCCTTGTTGACTGTAAATTAAACCACAGGCGGTTATAACTCGCTAGTCTTTAGAATGCTTTTGTCATTCTAAGCGTTTTATCGCTTTCTCTTTTCGAGTCGATTTTTTTCGAAACGTGATAAAGAGCTCTCTGAATCTATTACTATTAGCACTGTATATCCTCTTGTAAATCACAACCCGAGTCAGGAACTCTAAAGTAGCAAATACATATTTGTTGTGTCTGAGGGTGGATCTAGAGCAAAATCTCGGGGGAGGCCCAATGTGACAAGTGCCAATGATCAAAATCTTGGGGGGAGGGGCCAAATTATACAAAAGGGCCAATAACTGACCAAATTGAAAAATTTATTCTAAAAAAGAGTAAAAAAAGAAAATAACAGGGAAAGAGGATGCCAGGAAAAATCTTTGGGAGGATAAGGTCCCCCCAACCCCCTGGATCCACCAGTGTTGTGTTTTATTATTGCGCTGTGAGGCCCTAATATTCTAAGATTCATGGGGTAAATAGCCATTTAGTGCCTGTAAAGGTAGATTTATTTTCAGTATGAATAAAATGATTGATTGATTAACTGAAGTAGGCTAAGATACCACTGGCCCTTTATTGTTGCTGCAAAAATGATACAAAATCTAGGAGATTGATTGACTCGAACCACGCTTTCTTTCATGCTTTTGCTGAAGGTTTATGTATTTTTTTTCTTTTTGTATTATATTCACCCTGTTAAGTTGATCTTCTTTACACTTGTATTGTTGTTCATTTTTTTTCTTGGGTTTTTTAGACTTCACTTGTTAAATCTTCCGAACAAACGAGTAATAAAACCTATTGTTTCTCAATAAAAAATTCCGCCAATATAAGAGTGGACTTCAAAATAAAGTTATAGAATCAGAAAGAAACAGAATTGAAGTAGAACCGCGTTATAATATTGAATAGATTATGGAATCATATGATGTCTCACTCAAATCAAGAATCGTTCAATAGCGTATAGTAATGGCTAGAAATAATTTATTCGTTTGATGCGTCATTCATTTCAACTAATAGGAGCTGTCACAGTTATCGTATACCCTGCTTATTCCCCTTCTTTTATCGCAAGAGCTATGTGGAAGCGTGGCGTTTCTTTTTTTCTCGTAACATAATTAACTGATAAAGTGCAATATTATCGAAATCAGAAATAAAATATATTCAGCCTGATTTAAGTTATACGAACAGAAAAGAGCAGTTTTTAAAATTATAGCTAATGTATAATATATATATATATATATACTTATTCTTTTCTATAACAATGGTATAAAAGAAGTATAAGCTTCCCTGCTTCTTTCAATTCTATAAAGACAACATGGCATCGTAATAGCTGATTCCCTTTTAGTAACAGGTCCAGGGGCCTTACAAGGTTTATTCTATTTTACCCGCATAGTCATGCAATAAATCATAAACTGGGCCATACCATGTATTCCGAAAAAATGACTTTGGATCGTTATTACTATGGTGGGGGGAGTCTTATGCACCTCAAAAATACAGTCCACCACCCTTAGGACCCAAAGGCCCATTCAGAGGTGAACTTCAATAGTTTAGTATGGGAGGGTTGAGGCTAGGTTTGTTACTAATTTCAGGTCGGATTCTCTGCTGCAACACTTCCAAATTGCTAGTAAGCCATATATGAATTTAAAACAATAGTAGAAAGTCAAATATAGCCACAGTTTGACCCCTCTATTTTATTAATTCAATTACTCAATGTTATTGTTGATTAATGTTATTATTTAATGTTATTGTTGATTTTCGTTTTTGTATCACGTTTTTTGTTGTTTGTTTTCTAAAGTGTTTTCTCCACTAATTATCTTTTGATGTAAGTGGGATATAAATAAATATTATTAAATAGCCGGAATTCATCAAATGAGGTTGTAAGACAAACAATGTACTTATCTGTCACTCGTTCGAAGCAATGCAATTAAGAACAGGAATTTAGTTTATTTAGTTTCATTACAGGAATTGCTTCATTTGTTGAGATTGTGTTGACTTAAAACTACTATGCCTTGTAATGGGAATTAAATCTTATATTGTAAATTCAAATTAAAAGTTGAAAGAATTCAAAAAGCATGCATAAATCAAGGCTAATTATGAAATAAAGCAAGAATCTTTAAATGATAACACATGTTCCCTGTCAGTATCCCACCATTTCTCAGATGAAAGAAATAAACGATGGGTAAAAATAGAGCCAAAGGTCTACTTTATATTTATGGCTTTACCTCTACGAAGAGGAAAGGAAAGCCCATAAATTTCAGATCTCATTTAAAGGATTTACTTTATTTACATTTTTACCCTTTTTATCATACTGCTATGTTTCCATTTCCATGCCAGATTCAAGGAATGATCGAAGTATCACGAATCAAACAGAAGAGGGTTTTCAGTTTATATAATGGTTGCAAATAGGCAAGATCAACTCCAGATTTTTTTTCTTTCGGGGGGAGGCACAAAGAATTTTTTCGAGAGGGAGGAGGGGTACAAAAAACTTTAAAAACTCATCAAAGATTTGTTTATATTAATTTTTGTCATGTTTTTGTGAGTCGGACAAATATTTAGGGGGGGGGGGTAAAACTCCATACCCCCCTGGATACGGCATTGCACTTAGGTCTTTGGGGGCCAATTTGTTTGTGTTAAAGGGTGTTGTAACGAAGGGAGATTATTTGGAAGGCCACACAGAATAAGGATTAGAGGGTTAAGTACTACAACTGCTATTGCTACGTATTAACAACTCACTGCAGCACCACCCCACCCGAGGAAAATACAGCAGGGCAAGATCCTCTTCCACCTCAGTATATTCAAAACTCCACCCAATAACCTTTCCATGAAGTTCCAAATTTCTTAAATCCCTTCTTATTAGCTCTTCCTACCTTATTCGGGTACGATCTGCTTTTCACTTAGCTCCCTATGGATGGTCAAAAACTATCATATTTGGCGGTCTGCCATACCTGTTTAATTGGAGTACTTTCAAGATTAGGTCTTTTCTTTCATTGTAGCCCTAGAAAGTGGGATCGAACCAAATTGTTCGTGCACCTTACTATTTGATAGAAGATCACTCAAACAAATACCTAAACTTTACTTGGACAATTCCTCTGGGAAACATTTAAGCAATGTCCATCAGCTTTTCAAACCCCGTCCAATTCTGAGTCATACTTGACCTATGTCATTACAGTGGCTACCAATATTCTAATCTTGCTTCCCAGACTTATTATTCTACCCTTCAAAACTTTTTTCCACTGCAATAAAAAAACTCCTGAGCCTTGGCTATTCTATTTTTTTACATCTATCCTGTATCCACATCTTTACTAATAAAACTACCGAGGTAAGTGATGGAATTCACTTGATCAATTTTTCTTTGACATTCCCTTTTCCCCATAATTTATTCCTATTCTTAGCAACTTAGTCATCTTAACATTAATTTCCACGTCTATCCTTACATCCTAAAATCTCAAAACCTCTAAAAATTCATTCAATTCGCTATCATATCTATCTGGGACACTAAAATCGTCTGCATAACCAAAGTCCCAAATATTTTTACTTTCTCATTTGGTACCATGTTCTACCATAGCCTTTGCCGTGTTCCTTAGGATAATGCGCATCAAGATAACCCACATAAACAGAAATAGGACATAACCTTGCTTAATTCTTTATTCTACGCCGAAGCGACTACTAACCTTCATACTTCAACAGCAGCAATATTAATCTCATGCAAAGTACAAATCAATTTAATATAGGCTACTTAACTGGTACCGCATACAAGGATAGGACTTTCCGTGAAAGTTACCATCAGCTGAAATGTTAAAGTAAAGCAACTAAGAAAACTAACAGCCTGTTATTTTTTTTTTCTTGCAAAATTTGCAGCTCAATCAATAAGTCTACTCCGTGCAATTAAATAATTAACAGCTACATGGGCCGTTAGCCTATAAGAGAAACAAAATTAATCTCAAACAATATTCCTTTATGCGGTATGAAACAGCCAACGTGCCTTCTGAAAAGCGAGGATGACCCCTAAAAGCATCTCAAAACGGTATCTTTGCAGACCCTATCTTACCCACAAATTGAAAATGAAGAGCTTAAATATTTGTTATCAATTATTAGCAGTGGCGGTTCTGGCTCCTCTTGCACCCAGGGAAAAATCTTAATTAGTCCCCCCCCACTACCTGTCTCCCACAAAAATTTTCCGGACAAATTTTAACAAAACTTTTATTTATTAACAAAATTATTTTCAATTAATTGATGAATTAATAATATATTGTATAATTTATAATTTATATTATTTAAGTATTTGATTTTTATTAATCATTTTAATTATCATTATGTAATT
The DNA here is from genome assembly GCF_032884065.1 of Artemia franciscana. Classification (NCBI taxonomy): domain Eukaryota; kingdom Metazoa; phylum Arthropoda; class Branchiopoda; order Anostraca; family Artemiidae; genus Artemia; species Artemia franciscana. Next base: position 21,650,397 of record NC_088873.1, on the reverse strand, counting down.
ATGTTTCATCATTAATTAATAATTTCTTAATTATCTTCATTTATTAACTACTGCGCCCTCTAATTCATTAATAAAATTTTCCAAAATTATAAAATGAACATAACATTAGATTATTTGTTTGAAATTTTGTGCCCCTAGAATTCTGCACCCGGGACAAGTGTCCCTTCTCTCCCTCCCCTAAAACCACCTCTGATTATTACTCTTTAGTTTTAAATCCCCCAACTCCAGACAAATGAAACAGAGACAGGAGCATAAGTGGGAGGGGGCTTTGCTCTTTTTCCCCATATATTACGGTCTTTGGAATTTTCCCCGTCATTTTTATAGAATTTGTCCCTTGGTTACTCTTTTGACGAAAAGAAATCTCCCTCAATGATTTGGAAGTAAATTATCCCTTAATTGGCAATATTCCTTTCTTCATGAGAAATCAATCGTGTATGTTACGTACCAGAAGTTTCAGACCTAAATTTCAGAGAACTTGAATGAGTCAAACGTAAAAAAGCTTCAAAATGTATGAAGCGAATAGACAAATTCGTACACAATTCACAAATATTTTCGTTGAGTCAGGGCCTAAATACTAATTTCTAGAATACGTGCCTGAACTGAATAAATAGAGTAACAAATCACATGCCATGTAAATTAGGCATTTTTTCTTTATTTTAGCATCAAAGCTTCGATGACTCAATTTTGTAATCTCATACTGAGGTATACTAAAAACGAGAATTAATGAATAATTTCTAGCTTGATGAGGCTCAGAAGGAGTCCTGAAGCCCCGGGTTCCGAACTATCTCGAGGTTATCTCGAGTAGATTTTACAGAATAAAGGCTACTAAAATCCTAAAAACAGGGTTCCTTTTTATCTGAGGACTTTAAAGATGAGGTCCTTAGCCTCTCTAATATAGATGGCAGACTCGTATACTCTGATATACGATTTGACTGTAGCGTATTTGTAAGAGCTCAAAATCGCTTTTACAACATCGTTGAGTTTGCCAGTTTTCTTGCACATTTCGAAGCAAATACACGCAAATGTTTTAAAATCACAATTAACACAACAAAGGGGAGAAAGTCTATAACTTACTACTGCATTGACCTAACAACCCAAAAGACATTCTCAATAATAACATTCGGGCCAACTAATGGACGTTTACTTACACTTGGTAAAAATTTACCAAGACTGACTAAATACTTTACTAACAAGTATATTCTTTAATGTAGCAGAATTTTAGCTCTTATTTTTGCTTTTTTATGCTAAACCTTTAAGTGTGTACCCCATAATTCAAAAAACAGTGTTGCCAAATATCTTGTAAAAGATAGCGCAACTATAAAAGCGAAAATCTACAAATAACACTCACTTTAAAAAAAACATCTATTTGAAAATTCAACGGGAAGCCACCTTAAAAAGCACCAAAATAGAGTAATCTACCAACACTGTCTTGATAATTTATGAATAGTAAAGCGTTGCTTTTTCAAACAGTTCGCGGTAACGAGTAAGGAGCGACCTGGCTAAATAGTAACCGAAACTCTAAAAAACGGAGTTTTGATACCAATAGTTACATCAAGTTTAGTCTTACCCATCAAAAGTTAAGAGACTGAGAAAATTTGTCTTATTTTAGAAAATAAGGGGAAACATCCCCTAAATATCATAGAATATTAACGAAAACCACACCATCAGATTCAGCGTATCAGAGAACCATACTGTAGAAGTTTCAAGCTTCTATCAACAAAACGTGGAATTTTGTATTTTTTGCCAGAACACAAATCACGGATGCGTGTTTATTTGTTGTTTTTTTTCCAGGGATGATCGTATCGACCCAGTTGTGCTAGAATTTCGCAAGAGGGCTCATTCTAACGTAAATTAAAAGTTCCAGTTCCCTTTTTAAGCGACCAAAAAAATTGGAGGGCACCTAAGCCCCCTCCAGCGCACATTGTTTCCCCAAAGTCACCGGATCAAACTTTTGGGATAGTCATTCTGTTCAGCTTAGTCGAAAACCTAATAAATATGTCTTTGGGGATGAATTATCCCCCCCCCCAGTCCCCAGGGGAGGGGCTGCAAGTTACAAACTTTGACTATTGTTTACATATAAATTTTTAATTATGAATACAAATGTTTTCAGGGGGACTTTTTTGCGTTGGGGTGGGGGTGGTTCGCGGGGAAGAGGTAACATGGGAGGATCTTTCCATGGAGGAATTTTTCATGAGGGAAGAGAATTTCCATGAAGGGGGCGCAGGATTTTCTAGTATTATTAAAAAAAACAATGAGAAAATAAATATTTTTTTTTCAACTGGAAGTAATGAGCAGCATTAAAACTTAAAACGAACATAAGATATTACGTATATAAGTGGGTTCGTCTCCTCCACAATACCTTACTCTTTACGCTAAAGTATTTTTAGGAATTTCGACTATTTATTCTAAGGCCTTTGTGATTCAGGGGTCATTCTTAAAGCTTGGGATAAAATTCAAGCTTTAGTGTAAAGAACGAGGTATTGACGAGGGGGCAAACCCCCTCATATACGTAATAAAAATACACAAATATAGAAATTCGTTACGTAAGTTAATTTGTATGGTACGTATGTTTATTATTAACAAAAACGTTCGTTAAAAAATCAAAAAATCTAGTTGCATTTTTAAGCAACCAAAAATTGGAGGGCAACTAAGCCTCCTCGCTCACCTTTTTTTTTCATAAAAATCATCCGATCAAAACTATGAGAAAGCCACTTAGCCAAAAAAAATAGTATCTAATTTCGTTTTAATTATGCATGTGCGGGTGAGCCAAAATCAAAACATGCATTAATTAAAAAAAAACTTCTCGAAATTAAATAAAAAAAACAAGTTTTTTAAACTGCAAGTAAGGAGCGACATTATAACTTAAAACGAACAGAAATTATTCCGTATATAAAAGGGGTTGACCCCTCCTCAACGCTTCGCTCTTTACGCTAAAGTTTTTTTTTAAAGTTGAGTTGAGAGAAAGAGTCAAACTTTAGCGTGAAGAGCTAGGCGTTGAGGAGGGGCCAAACCCTTTTATATAGGGAATCATTTCTGTTCGTTTTAAGTTTTAATGTCGCTCCTTACTTGCAGTTTAAAAAATTTGTTTTTTTTATTTAATCCACGTCAAGAGCAGTGCATTATGCGACGACCTACAGTTCTGTTTCTCAAGTACATGAGGTTCAACAGTGAAATGACAAAATATGCAACAACACAAGGCATTGCTTATCTTACTTCTAAGCACAACAATATGCCTAATTAAAAAAAAAGAAGACTCGACTAATTGCAAATACAATGGTTGGAATTTAGACCTTGATTGGCGAATAATGGAAAATATTCCACAAGATAGATCATTAACAGAGGACCACATATAACCATGCTTAGACTTTCAATGTCACGTCAAGAACACTTCTTTTAAGGCCTTTTGCAGACTTCTTTAAAATGAGGGGAGGTTAGAAAGTAAAATCTCCACACCCATCACACTGATCTGGAGAATCTCTGGTGGAACTTTAAAATGAATGTCTAAACAAAAGACTCTTTAGGGCTTAAGTACCACTCCTTCTGAAAATATGATCGATTGGCCGGTCCCTAAAAGTTGATAGGTATACAGCAATACAAAACTTTAGTGTATATAAGTATGTAAACAGTGTATAATAACGGATCATAAAGTACGAACTATATACATGTATTGAAAAATATGCCACCACGATAAAATCATTCCTAAAAAAACAAAATATATTGTAAATGGTGGTTTGAAACCTTTATTTGAGAGTTCCCGGACATGTTGAATTGTATCGTGTAATCTTCCTCAAAATTGTACACAATTTGAAAAGCGTTTTCCACCTTTTTCTAAAATTACCTAAAATTTTAATCATAGGCGGCGAAATAGTGCTACTTAAGTAAAGAGCGATGTAGCCACAATGTATTATTTCTTTTAAGACCAGGGCCCTTCGTATACAAGGAATTGTTTTAGAAAATTCGAAAAGGGCTCATTCGACGGAAACTAAAAATTCTAGTGCTCTTTTTAACAGTCAAAAGTGATTGGAGGGCAACCAGCTCCCCCCCCCTCTCTGACCATCATTTCCCCAAACACATCCAGTAAACATTCTGAGATATCCATTTTATTCAGCATAGTTGAAAAGTTCAGTAATTATGTCTTTATACATGACGACCCCCCAGCCCTCAGGGCAAGGGTTGTATGTTTTGTCCCGGGGGCATATAAAGTTCCTATGGAAAAGGTGGTCGTATAAACTTCGGAGGGGCTAATTTGGATTGATAATCAGAAGTTCTAGTGTCATTTTTAAGAGTCAAAACAGTCGGAGGGCAACTAGCCACCCTTACCCTCACGTTCTATTTTCCCAAATGCATCCGACGGAAATTTTGAGATAGCCATTAGTTCACAAACAGTCCAAAGATCACATAACAAGGTATTTGGGAATGACACCCCCCCATAGTCTGAGGGCAAGGGTAGTAAGTTATGCCCCGGAAGCATAAAGGGTTTTTATAGAAGGATGGTTATGTGAACTTTAGAGGAGGCTTATCCCTATAGAAATAGTTACTGAACCATTCTAGGTTTTATTATGCTTAAAATATGGTTGTTTCAAAATTCTGACTGAATGTGCTTGAAAAATTATTGGGATTTGGAAGAGGGCTGCTTGACTTCCAATGACAACAAAATACATTTTAAATGTTTTCACTTTTTTGACTTTAATAAAAAAAAATTATTTAAAACTTAATTATTAAAACTTTAAGGAATAAAGAGACAAGTTTTTTTTTTCAGTAAAGCACAAATTATGTTCAGATTTTGAGAAAGCATGGGGGTCGTCAGTACTAATCATGTTAATTTTTGCTCGTTTTGAGTTTGACTCTGTTGTTTATTGCAATTTCTGTTCGTTTTGGGTTTCATTTATTTATTGATGGTGGTTTGTGGTAGTTTTAAGCTTGGAAGATTTTTTGACTTTATTTCTACTCATTTCTGGTTTAACAGAGCTCTTTACTTAAAAAAAAAATCAATATCAAGAGCAGAGTTCTGTGATGCATTTAAAAAAGATGAAGATTTTCCACAGCCATTGCAGGCACATTGGGCCACAAATTAGCGTTTCATTTGCTGAGTCTTTTTACAGGGACAAATAGTAAGCTTGTCGCCAAGCTTTGCAGCAGCGGGGATTGATGTCTAGACTGTACCACAGGATTTCTGTTATATATATATATATATATATATATATATATATATATATATATATATATATATATATATATATATATATATATATATATATATATATATATATATATATATATAGTCTACTTATTTATTTTAATTTTTTGGCTTTATTTACCAAAACCAGTGGCGTCAACTGAGTTGAAGGGGGGAGGAGTGGCACTTATCCCTACGTTTTTTTTTAATCCCAGCTAATTTTTTGAGAAAACACGTTTGTTGGTATTTCCACTGCAACAAATTACTCCCTCCCCCTACATTTTGGAATAAATTTTTGCTCCCTCCCCCAAAAAAAAAAATCATGAATTACGACTGACCCCGCCACTGACCAGAACGTCGCTCTTCACCTACCGTTCATTACCATGAACGATTTGATGGAAAAACATTTCAACAGAATTTTTTCATTGTAACACATGGAAAAGCTAAAATACTGATCAGATTTTTTTCAGTGTCTCTCTATTTGTTACAATCCATTTAGTTTTACTACAATAACTTTCATCAATGTGTTCCTTCTTTTGAACCCCCTCCTAAATCTCTTGAGGCCCCTAAGGGCTAGAATGACATTTTCTTAGCTGAACAAGTTATATTTTAAACAGGTTGATTACCCTATTTACTTTTTACTGAACTATTAAGAATTTTGGTGTAATTTTCTATGAATTAACCATATGCAGAAGAATAATAAACATCAAACTTGCCACAACTCAGAAAACTGTTTGTCAACAAGAAAGCAAGAGATAAAACAAATGAAAGTCATGTTAAATACCCAAAAATTAAAAACAAGAACTCCATTAACATGAGGTCCAAAAAGAATACCATTAAATAAAACATGCAAATTCCTTTTCAGAATACTGCAACTGTTTAAATCAAACTTTTTTCTGCATATTGTAAACAAGCACTGCATAAACTTTGCAATTTTTCCATAACATGCTTGTATCCCTTTGAGGGGTATAATTACTCAAACTATACTATAATTGGCTAAAGACATCTCTATTTCAGTAATGATATATCTCAGTTAAGAAATGACTGAATGTAGTTATCATGATAAGTTCGAAGGTTTGAGCTAATTATACTCGGAGTTAATCAAGCTTAAAGAGAATATGAAAGTAAGGGTATAAAAGCTACCATTATATTTTTAGATTCGAATTTAAGAACAATTATTTTTCTGTCACAGATTCAGTGCTATAAGCAAGGCAGTGATACCAGCTGTTTTCCTGTCGTAGAAACAGTGTGTGTGTGGGGGGGGTGAGAAAAGCATATTCCTATAGATCAGGTAACGGTAACCACTAATGGCTTCACGGGTGACAACGAAATGGAAGAAGAAAAAGACGAATCCTGTCTTCAAGTGCCTTTTATGTACATTAGATATGTGTAACTCAAGTGTCTAAATGTAATGGTTCTTTGGTCTACTAGTTTTTTTGGTTTTTCTTTCGTGCGTGAAATTTTTAGCTTTCTAATGACATTAAAACACAAATTCGACGGTACTGCATGACATATGTTCCTCATACAATCATTCTATAAAAGATTATATTATAAATTGTGGAAGTCATATTTACACTAATTAAATAATCTAATTTCCCTAAATTGTAAATCTAGACAAATAAACTTCATTAGAAAGCTAGACAGAAAAAAAACTAGAAAGGCATTTATCTCAATTTTGGAATTTGGAACATTCGTTTGTCTTGCATGAATCATTTTACAGAGAACCATGACGAACAAAATCCAACAGTTCGTGGTAACGAACTGTAGCAAGGAGCGACCCGGCTTAATAGCAACCGAAACTCTAAAAAATGGAATTTTGATACCAATAGTTACACCAAAAGAATCGCATTTTAATGCTGAAGTTTCATCAAGATTAGTTATATCCATCAAAAGTTACGAGCGATAGAAAATTTGCCTCATTTTAGAAAATAGGGGGAAACACTCCCTAAAAATCATACAATCTTAACAAAAATCACACCATCAGATTCAGCGTATCATAGAACCTTATTGTAGAAGTTTCAAGCTCCTATCTACAAAAATGTGGAATTTCGCATTTTTTTTCGCCAGAAGACAGATCACGGATGCATGTTTATTTTATTTTTTTTTATTTTATTTTTCCAGGGATGATCGTATCGACTCAGAGGTCATGGAATGTCGCGAGAGGGCTCATTCTAACTGAAATTAAAGATTATAGTGTCCTTTTTAAGTGAACAAAAAATTTGAGGGCACCTAGTGGGAGGGGCTGCAAGTTAAAAACTTTGACCTGTGTTTGCATATAGTAAAGGTTATTGGGAAGTGTATAGACGTTTTCAGGGGGATTTTTTGGTTTGAGGGGGGGGGGCGGAGTTAGAGTTGAGGGGGGTTACGTGGGAGGATCTTTCCATGGAGTAATTTGTCATGGGGGAAGATAATTTCAATGAAGGGGGCGCAGAATTTTCTAGCATTATTTAAAAATTAATGAAAAAATAAATATGTAAAGTTTTTTTTCTACTGAAAGTAAGGAGCAGCATTAAAAATTAAAACGAACAGAAATACGCATACAAGGGGTTTACCTCCTCGTAATACCTCGCTCTTTACGCTAAAGTATTTCTAGTAATTTCAACTGTCATTCTTACGGAATTGGGACGAAATTTAAGCTTTAATGTAAAGAGTTCGACGAGGGGTGAGCCCCCTCATATACGCAATAAAAGCAAACAAATATAGAAGTTTGTTACGTAAGTTTTTTCGTAGGTTTCGTGTATTTTTTACTAATGAAAACGTTCGTAAAAAATTAAAAGTTCGAGTTGCCTTTTTAAGTAATTAAATAAAAAAAACTAGTTTTTTTAACTGAAAGTAAGGAGCGACATTAAAACTTAAAACGAACAGAAATTACTCCGTGTATGAAAGGAGCTGTTCTCTTCTCAACGCCCCGATCTTTACGCTATAAAAAAACAAAAGAACAAGTTTTTTTAATGAAAGTAAGAAGCGAAATTAAAACTTACAACGATCAGAAATTACTCCGTATATGTAAGGGGCTTTTCCTCCTCAACGCCCCGCTCTTTACGCTAAAGTTTGACTCTTTCTCTTAACTCTACATTTTCAAACAGTGAAAAACTTTTTTTTAATTTCTGGACGTTTTTGAATTAATGCATGTTTTGATATTGGCTCTCCGCACATAAATAATTAAAACGAAATTTGCATATTAACTTTTTTGGGCTAAATGGCTTTTTCATAGTTTTAATCGGAAGATTTTGAGGAAAAAGGAGCGAGGGAGAAGGCCTAGTTGCCCTCCAATTTTTTTATTACTTAGAAAGGCAACTATAACTTATAATTTTTTACGAACGTTTTCACAAGTAAAAAAAAATACGTAACTTACGGATTAAATTACGTAGCGAACTTCTATATTCGTATGTTTTTATTGCGTATATGAGGGGGCTCACCCCTCGTCGATACCTCGCTCCTTACATTGAAGCTTAAATTTTGTCCCAATTCCTTAAGAATGTCCCCTGAATCACAAATGCCGTTGAATAAATAGTTGAAATTAGTAAAAATACTTTAGCGTAAAGAGCGAGGTATTACGAGGAGGTAAAACCCTCATATGCGTAATAATTTCTGTTTGTTTTAAGTTTTAATGCTGCTTCTCACTTCCAGTAGAAAAAACTTTTCATATTTATTTTTTCATTGTTCTTTTTAAATAATGCTAGAAAATCCTGCGCCCCCTCCATTGAAAGTCTCTTCCCTCATGAGACGTTCCTCCATGGAAAGATCCTCCCACGTAACCCCCCCCCCCCTCAACTCTCCCCCCAAACCAAAAAAATCCCCCTGAAAACGTCTGTACACTTCCCAGTAACCATTACTATATGTAAACACAGGTGAAAGTTTGTAACTTGCAGCCCCTCCCACGGGGACTGCAGGGGAGTAAGTCGTCCCCAAGACATAGTTATTAGGTTTTTCGACTATGCTGAATAAAATGGCTATCTCAGAATTTTGATCCGGTGACTTTGGGGAAAAAATGATCGTGGGATGGGGCTTAGGTGCCCTCCAATTTTTTGGTCACTTAAAAAGGGCCCTAGAACTTTTAATTTCCGTTAGAATAAGCCCTTTCGCGACATTCTAGGACCACTGAGTCGATACGATCACCCATGGAAAAAAAAACAAAAAACAAACAAACAAATAAACACGCTTCCGTGATTTATCTTCTGGCAAAAAATGAGAAATTCCACATTTCTGTAGATAGGGGCTTGAAACTTCTACTAAAGGTTCTCTGATACGCTAAATCTGATGGTGTGATTTTCGTTAAGATCGTATGACTTTTATGGGGTGTTTCCCCCTATTTTCTAAAATGAGGCAAATTTTCTCAGGCTCGTAACTTTTGATGGGTAAGACTGATCTTGATGAAACTTATATATTTAAAATCAGCATTAAAATGCGATTCTTTAGAGTTTCGGTTACTATTAAGCCGGGTCGCTTCTTACTATAGTTCGTTACCACGAACTGTTTGAAAGTTTGACTCTTTCTCTCAATTCTACTTTATTAAACAGTAAAAAACTTTAGCGTAAAGAGCGGGGCGTTGACAAGGGAACAGCCCCTTTCATACACGGAGTAATTCCTGTTCGTTTTATGTTTTAATGTCGCTCCTTACTTTCAGTTAAAAAAAACTGTTTAATTTCTGAACGTTTTTGAATTAATGCATGTTTGATTTTGGCTCTCCGCATATAAATTATTCAAATGAAATTTGCATATTAATTGTTTTTTTGGCTAAATGGCTTTCTCTTAGTTTTGATCAGACGATTTTGAAAAATAAGGGGTGGGGAAGAAGGCCTAGTTGCCCCCAACTTTTCGATGACTTAAAAAGGCAACTAGAACTTTTAATTTTTAACGAACGTTTTTATTAGTAAAAAATACACGTAACTGAAGAATTAACTTACGTACCGAACTTCTATATTCTTATATTTTTATTATTATATATTAGGGGGTTTGTACCCTCGTTAATATCTCGCTCTTTACACTAAAGTTTAAGTTCGAAGATCACACTACCTTTCCATGACGAAAGTATAACAGTTCAAAATCATACAATGTTCATCATCTCTGGTGATGAACACTGTATATGTGTTCGAAATATCCAGTTAAAAATTTTTATATCTGTTCACTGTCAATTAAAAGGTTTCATCCCTATTTTAAACTGTTATACTTTCGTTTAAGCTTAAGTTTTGTCCCAATTCTTTTAAGAATGACCCCTGAATCAGAAAGGCCGTAGAATAAATAGTTGAAATTACTAAAAATACTTTAGCATAAAGAGCGAGGTATTTAGGAGAAGAACCTCTCATATGCGTAATAATCTCTGTTTGTTTTAAGTTTTAATGCTACTCCTTACTTTCAATTGAAAAAAACTTTTTCATGTTTAATTTTTCATTGTTTTTTTTATAGTAATGGTAGAAAATCCTGCCCCCTTTTCATTGAATTTCTCTTCCCCCATGACACATTCCTACAAGAAAAGATCCTCCCACATAGCCCCCTCCCCTCACCCCCCCCCCTTAAACCAAAAAAATCCTCATGAAAACGTCTGTACCCTTCCCAATAACCATTACTGTATGTAAACACTGTTCAAAGTTTGTAACGTGCAGTCCCTCCCCAGGGACTGTGGGGGAGTAAGTCATCCCCAAAAGACATAGTTATTATTGCTTTCGACTATGCTGAACAAAATAAATATTGATCAAAATTTTCTCAAAATTTTGATCCCTCAAAATTTTGATCCGTTGACTTTGGGATAAAATGAGCGTGGGAGGGGGCTTAGGTGCCCTCCCATTTTTTGGTCACTTAAAAGGTCACTAGAACTTTTCATTTCCGTTAGAATGAGCCCTCTTGCGACATTCTAGGACCACTTGGTCGATACGATGACCCCTGGAAAAAAAAACAACAACAACAAATAAACACGCATCCGTGATCTGTGTTCTGGCAAAAAATGCGAAATTCCACATTTTTGTAGATAGGAGCTTGAAATCTTAGCAAAAGGGTTCTCTGATACGCTGAATGCGATGATGTGATTTTCTTTAAGATTCATAAACTTTTAGGGGGTGTTCCCCCTATTTTCCAAAATAAGGCAAATTTTCTAAGGCTCGTAACTTTTGATGACAAAGACTAAATTTGATGAAACTTCTATATTTAAAATCACATGAAAATATGATTCTGTTGATGTATCTTTTAGTATCAAAATTCCGTTTTTTAGAGTTTCGTTTACTATTGAGCCGGGTCGCTCCTTACTAGCCTACAGTTCGTTACCACGAACCGTTTGATCAAAAAGTTGGAGGGCAACTAGGCTTCCTCCCTCGCTCCCTTTTTCATAAAATCTTCCGATTAAAACTGTGAGAAAACCATTTAGCCAAAAAAATTAATAAGCAAATTTCGTTTTAAATATTTATTTGCGGAGAGCCGGAGAGCCAAGTTCAAAACATGCATTAATTCAAAAACGTCCAGAAATTAAATAATTTTTTTTTTTAACTGAAAGTAAGGAACGACATTAAAACTTAAAACGAACTGAAATAACTCCGTATATGTGTATTAATATATATTAATATCCTCCGTGTTATATATATTTAAAATAAATTAAGTAGGCATTCCTCTTAGACCTAGTGTTCCTACTGCTAAATCCCCAGCGAAAGAATTGAAAAATGCTTGGCAGGGTCACTCAAACCACTATTCTGTTTGCAAAAATCATATATTAAAGATTCATATTTAAAAAATAAATCTAAAAAAATACAAACTTCTATACAGTCAGATTATTCAGTTGTAATTTGCAGTCAATGTACATATATGTACCATTTGAGAAATCTTTTTCCATTTTGTATAAAAAAATTGAATAAAACAAAAAAACTTAATGCAGAAATCAAGAGGAAAAAGAGATTAAAACCATATGGATTTCAGTTAAACAAGCAAACAAATACAAAAACTATTTCAACTTTAGAAACCATTTCTCTATCAATTCAGAGGTCGACCAATGTGGGGAGGGGAGGGGCTCTAAGTCCTCTTTTAGCAAACACTTTGTAGATTAAGTAGAAATACTGACGTTAGATTCACATTTTTTTTAAACCAAAGTTTGGGGGAGCTACATGGAGGATATTTGTATTATGTAGAACTCCGGAGAATCCGAAATATAAGGGTTTTAGAAACATCTAAGGAATTTGGGGTTGGAGATTTAATCTTTACAGCTAAAAGGGAAACTAAAAATAAGTTACCGTTTTTAGTTATACAAACTCACAGAGATAACAATAAATTAGCTTTTTCGATATATTAATAATAGTAATTAATAATAATAGCCGATTAATAGTAAACCAATTAATAATAGCCGTTATTTAACTTTTAAGTCAAATAATTCTATTCAAATTAAAAGTAGGTAATTATTTCTCTAGTTGATAGGGTATTAAAATTAACATCATCAAAATATGCAGATGAGGAACACATTTTCAATAAAAATATTTTAATTGGTAATGCTTGTCCCAAAAAGGAATGGAAAATGAAAGGAAAGGAAAGGAAAAGAAAAAAAATTAAGCAGACCCTTTGTCCTGAAATTGAAAAAAATGTATCTTTACCTTTCCTACCTGTTTTATCACAAAAAAAAACTTAAAAAGAGAAAATATAAAAGTTGTTTTTAAATCCCAAATAACTAGAAGATCTTTATTAAAAACAAGTAACGATGTAACTCAAAGAGACATACAAAGTGGTGTATAGGCCATAGAATACCCCGTTCGCACGGAAAATTTTATGTTTTGGGAGAAGCCAACAAAATAAGAATCCAACACCACAAAATAGCAATAGATCAGAGCCGTATCTAGGATTTTTGTTTGGGGAGGGTATTTTTTAGGGCGGAGGAGTTACAAAAAACTTTTAAAATGCATTAAAAATTTGTTTACATGCATTTTTCTCATATTTTTACGAATCGAATAAACTTTTCGGGGGGGGGGGGCTGGCTTAAAACCCCTAACCCTCCCCCTGGATACCGCCTTGCAATAGATAAATCCTTAAATTATAGTAAACGACTAATTTTTTATTCAGCATCTATTTGATCTTCCAAACCATAATATAATGTGCAATAAAACAAGAATAATTGATAACTGGGTTGGGCTTTACGAAGTTTTAGGGAAATTATAGAAATCAAAAAATTATAAATTAGGAAATGAGAATAAATAGAGATGAAGCTGAATATCGATTAAACCCAATTTATAATTGGATTTAATCGATATTCAATTTATATAATTTAATAGTTAATAGTAATGTATATAATTAAATTGTTATAATAACAATTTATAATAATTTAATAGAAACAAAAACAGGCTAAAACCATACATACTTATGACAGTAAGGAAGATCGGGAAATTTTGCACGATCAGCCCCGAATAAATTTGAACTATGATAATAAAAGCCAAGTTAAAATAGACTTTGAAAAAAATGTTACGAGCTTGTGCCATAACTTGCACTGCAAAAATTCATTCAACTTTCCAAATATGATATTTCTTTAACCGGTTTTGATTTTGACCTAGGGCATAGGCTACATAAGATTTTCAAAATAAAGAGACTGCTTTCTTTTAACAGAATTCCATACCGGAGGATAATTCTGGCGTAAAATAGAAAATGTATAGCAGAAACCTTGCTCTGTTACCTTAATTTTGTGGTTTGGTTCTATACAATATAGTATTTTGTTTAAATGTGAGTTTCCCAATTTGTTTTTCTTGTTTTTATTTTTCTCTATCCCGTTATATTGTTTTCCTTCATATGTTTTCCTTCATGCAACACAACAAAGCAACAAGGCAAGATACCTCCTAAACATATACTACTGTAGTCAAGAAATAGCTTCTGATGTGGGAATCCAAATTCAAGCAAAACGAAACAGCATTTTTATTGAAAAATGTTAGGTATATCCTAAGTTAAAATCCAATACAGGTTAAGAAACTATTTTGTTCGAAAATTTTTTTGTTCTCAAACGCATCATTGTTCTTTTTAAAGAAATTTGGATCTGTTTTATAAAACACTAAATAGCATTATTTATATTCAAGTACAGAAGCAAACACTTGCAAAATTCTGGAAAATTGTCCTACCTGATTATTGCTGAGCTAAACTTCAACAATCAATGAAACATCTTTTGAATTTTATCCGCTGTTTGTCTTACCTTAGTCAAATCAGCTGAAGAACGATACAAAATCATTTGTTGAAACAACAGGAAAGGGAAGAAAGAGGGAAAGGAAGAGGAAACTTACCATTTTTCTGTGTAATTACTGCCGTCTTTTGATTTGAAGCAATCAGTTTACTTTTGTTCCTCTGTCGGCCAAACACAATACTAATTACTAACAAAATTAGCACCAGAAGTCCAACGCAAGGCACAGCTATGTAGAGCCAAGTTCCATCAGCAGCTGCAAAAGGATACCTAATCACTTCATTGACTATTCTTTTCTATCTGTTTATATCGGTTAAAAGACAAAGCGAATATTATATATATGTAAAGACAGAGAGGTAAAGGGGGGGGGGGATTTAGTGATATACATAACGTTTTTTTCCGGGGAGGGGAAGCAAAAAGAAATAAATGTATTCAATAATTTGAAGAGGTTCCCATATATTCCAAAAAATCAAGATAATTTATATATATATTTATATAAGTATAATTTATATATTCTATATACATATATATATATATATATATATATATATATATATATATATATATATATATATATATATATATATACTACCAAAAAACACAGTTCGTGGGCTAATTGTGTTGCAAGATACGGTTGTGTTGCTGATTTGCTGGCTGTTTTCTGTGGTTTGTATCCCTCATAATGGCTTTGTAGATCCAGAAGTCAAAAAAAATATTCTAAAAGTCAACAGATAATGGCAAATTTTAAAACCCGTTTCTCGGATCAACGGGAACTCTATTAACCTTCGGTAATGGAAAATCCTTTTTTTCAATAACCCTAATCATCCTCCCACGTTTCTAGTAATGACATGTTCTGATAAGCAACAATATGCAGTTAAAAAAAAAACAAGTTAATGAAAAATATTACCTCTAAATTCAACTTCAAGCCCTTTATACACAACAGTGCAATTAGTCGAACTAAACGTAGACAAAACTATACGTTGTAGGTCCTTTTAATGGTTGATATATCAAAGGTACAATTCGTTTGAATATAATTTAGCATATGCCTTTAATCGCAAAGCTAAATCATAGTTAATATTAACTCTTTTCTATTGGGTTTTTTATTACACACATTATGGGAAATCGTGTTACTTATTTTTCATCGCATTAGTGAAAAACGACCTTTGTTGGGAGGGACCTCAAAACTTCTTATAAAAGTCTCTAGGGTATCATATCAGTGAAAATTTCAAACATACACTCAATCTAAAACATGTTATGTAGAATATACATTTTGATTTTGAAAACTAGAAGGTTTAATTTTTATTTATAGTAACTGTATTTTGAAAGTATTTCTTTATTAGTATTTCTATAGTATTTCTTAGTAAACTAGTAAGGTTTAATTTTCCTCCTCGTTATTATTTATAGTAACTGTACTGGCCGGTCGATTCTGCTTCTTCATCGGAATACACGAAAACCCTTTGAACAGAATTAAAAAATATATTCCCTCACATTGCCACCTTCCAAAATGGCACTTAGTAGCCTATCATTAAATACCCGAACCAATTGGCACCCTTTGTTAGGAGTGTCCGGCTCCTAAGTATTTTCATACCAAAATTGTATTTAACCATTAACTACCCAGTTGGCTATTAAATTCAATAGACGCCGAAAGGCAGCCATGGCTTATTTAAGCCCGAATATAATTATTAATGGAAAACAAACCCTATAGCCAAAACAGAAGGTTGTTAAAACTAATTATCTAAAATAGACTTTTTAGCGGTCAAGACGATTCAATAGCCAACGCTGTTATTTCAATCATCCTGCATTTAATTACACAAAGAATCGAATTTGCGAATATTATCAGGTAGTTTTTTTTATCAATCAATTAAATACCGATAATAATTTAATTGTATAAAATGGGTATTATTAAAATGGATACAATTCCTATAAAAACAGGTTCTTATAGTAACAAAAAACTTACAAAACGAGCATTTGATAAATGCAGTATACTTGTAGGAAGCCCCCCCCCCCCTCGAATCAAGCCTTGACAATATTTGATGGTACGACTTTGGTATCTGAAATATTTCAAGTGTTGCTTCGCGGAGGGCCAGTGAGACTACTTACAACAAATCTTGGGACTCGGGCATTTTCTGATACTTCGACAGGCTTGAACTTGCTCACAGACCCAATCAGGCTTTAAGACACTATTGTATTCGAATCTGTTTGAATTGAAATTGCTTAGAATTCCCTTTCTGGCATATTTTATTCCCAAATAAAAAGACCGACCAATTAATATTCGTCACAAAAGTGGAACCAATATTATGAAGCCACGCTCGAAGCATCACTACTTTCCGCCACCTGTTGTACATCTCAGAACGCCACGTCAGCCGCACAGCTCAGCCAAGCTGTGCACAGTCCTGGTAACCTAAGGCATAGTTCCGCCGCAGTCAGCGCACTCTCGCCACGCTTGGCACGCGTCATCTGGTAGATGTGATTTCTGAAAGTCAGCAACCACTCTGGCACACTTTTACTACTGTATTGTTGGAAACTGATATCTCTGGTCTTCTGTGGCTACTTCAATGCCCACTCTGGCTAATGCCACTCCTATAGTCCTTAATTGATTTTGAAAACAAGATTCAAGAAAGTATTTTTGATTAAGCAGAGTAGGCTATTTTCTTTTTTCCTTTATAAGAGGATTTAACAAAAAAATCTTAAACATTTCATCACAAGCGTTGAATCTTCAATGGGCTGGAACTGACTGGGTGAAGCAAGAATTAAGTCTGCGTGAATTTGATACAAGGCTCCAAAACATTCATGAGAAGGTTGAATTTTCATAGACTACAGTCTAACTAGTCTCTGCCCGAGATTAATTACGAAAAAAAAGTTTATTAGATTTTGAAGTTAAATGATCTAGGCCGATACAACTCATCAGACACTTTGCCTATAGGCCTACTATGTAGTCGTTCTATCCCACTCTGTCGGTGGCCCTGAAATTAATTATTGTGTTTAGTACTAGATTTCTTTCTAAGATCATATTTAGCAGGAGTTTCAATAACATAAGACTGTTTGCACAGCTAATAATAATCAACTAGGGATATGAATACTGTATCTTCTCACACTAAATCTTCACTTGGCGTGTCCAACTGTCTATCTTTATCTATATAAATGAACTAAAAATCCTTGTTTTTGCTGTAATACTTTCACACTATCTTGTCACTTTTAATGTAATCGTGGCGCTAGTTTTTGCGCCACATTGGGAAAACTTTATATTGGGATGTTCATTCAGCAAAGCTTTTTTTTGTAACTAAATTTTAATGATTGCTGCAACAAGAAAGGTGACGGTAGTATGTTTTGGCTTGACAGTTTGAAATATTGGTCTTCAGTTTCAAAAATATATCCAATAGGAGGAAACCTAACTTTTTGCTAGACGCCATAACGGGAACAATTCCAGAATGTGTCACCCACTTCGAGAATATATATTGACTTGGGCCAAGATCATGATTGCAAAATTAAGTTGAGCACAACTCCAATTCTAGAAATTTTATTCTGATCATATCGTTAGATATTTCTCAAGCAGAGACAAGGAGGGTTTACAATATAAAAACAGGTATATTTAAGGAAGAGGCTTCTCGAGAAGTAATGTCCAAGCTGACAGAGCTCGCTGAAACCTCAAGAAATGGATCAATGATCCGAATTAGGCTGTGTGGAAGTCGTTCATGTTTCTAATTCCACTCCTTCTCTGCTCATAAGCTTAGAAGATTACATGAAGACAAGTTTTAACATATAAAAAGAATAAATTTGGCTGGGAGTCTGCTATTTTCAAACTATTTGAGCTGAGTTCCACGAAAAATTCTTACTGATTTTTTTTCCGAGACAAGTCGTGTCTCAACAGACCTTTTCTAATAGAGAAAGGGTACCCCTTCTTGGGTCCAAATTTCAACCGCAGTATCCCTATAAGTTTCATTTACATGGAACACACAATCCAAGTTCGTTCGGATCATTGGTCTAGAGGACGCTAGGGAAAGGGGTGGGCTAGAACTTGAGCCTTCCTCCCCCAATCTAGTTAAGGTAGTATATCCGTGTCTACAAGCTTTATTTATCACAAGTTAATACATCGAGCCCTTGTCTCCGTTGGCTAGAGATAAAATTTTGTTGATAGTATTTGAATTAAATAACGATTTATTTGATACTTAATGAGGAAACTGAAGCTCGATTTCGTGAAACTGATTGTACATACAAGGGATTCCTCTGTTTGGGCTTGGTTGTGCCTGACTAACTTTTGTGCAATGGAAATTGCCCGAATGTGATATTCCATTATACTTAGTGGAATAGAAATTTTGTGTAATGGAAAATGCCCAAGAACGAGGAGTCCTGGTTGAACTTCGTTGAAGTAAGGATGCTAAGGATGTTTGAAAAAGTTTTTTAAGATATTTTTAGTTTCTGGTGATGTGCTGAAGATGGCCCTTGGACATAGGGCCAAAATATCCACTGATTTGAATTCCACTGTCTTGGAAAAAAATTCCCTATTGTTTCTAAGTTGTGCTTGTTTGATAGAAAACATTGAAAGGGCCGGAGCATTGATGAGCATGTGCAAAAATACCGTCTTCGATATTTATTCCAGCTGCAAAAATTCATAAATATTTAAAGTTTGGCCTCCAATATCGAAAAACACTCCCTGAAATGTATTAATTAATAGGGGATGTATTAGGAGTTCTAATCTTCATACATCTAATGTGACAAAATTACCAGACTTTCCTAGAGAAACCAGAACTGAAAAAACTCCCATTTCTTAGCATTTTCAGGTTGTTTTTCTATTACAACACATACTTAAAAGTATTTTTGAACCTCAAGGAATCCAGTATCTAAGCCTCTCTCCCCAATCTCCAAAAGGCGTACCTATCATCTTAGTTTTTTTTTCATATCTTAATAATCGACAAATTTTTAGCCTTTGGAATTCAAAACAATTTTCAATTTCTGTAAATAATATCTATTTCGTTGAGCGCAAAGTTTCTCAACGGTAAGTGTATAAACTCAAATAAACAAAAGGAACAAACGACATCAATGCTAGAATGATTTTTTTTTTGTTTCAAGAGTCTTGTTTTCTCACGATGCAAATGATAAAAAATTTTCCCTCGTAAATCAACCGCTATCGAAAACTTCATAAATGATTTTGCTTTTTCATGGGAATATTACACATAATATCCAAAATACTATCTTTACCCGCAAAAACAAAAACAAACACGTACAACTGGGCTGAATAGATATATCTACTAAATTTTCTATTTGTAGTGAGCATGCTAACAGCACATAGAAAATTAAAACGAAGAATAAAAAACATTATGTTCTTTTTCAGACAATTTGCGGTAGTAAACGGTATGTAAAAATTAAACTTCGTCAATACTAACCTAAACTATCGAAAATACAATTTCAAAACGATTTATGCACCAGAAGAATCTGATTTTATGATAATTCCAAATTTGTAAACAAGTAATTAAGCTTTAAGTTACTTTTAAAAATCAAAAGTATCAGTAAATTTACATAATTTAAGAGCAGGAGGAAAACTGCTTCAAAATGTATTGTGAACGATCTTGATGAAAATTACGCTAATTTGAGAATCTACAACAGGGGTCTGACCCCTCTATTTACAAAATAGGAAATATTCAAGGCCGTATCCAGGTTTTTCGTTTGGAGGGGGGATTGAAAAACTAAAAAACACATCAAAATATACTTTTATGTATTTTTATTACGTTTTTATGAGTAAGACAAACATTTCGAAGGGGTAGGGGCCAAACCCCCAAACCCCCCTTGATGAGACCTTGGAAATACCGTATTTTTTTCTTGAAAGTCGATTACGGGTGCGTTTTGCAAGGGGTGATTGTGCAATTTCCTATACATTACCAAGCTTTTTTGCAGTTGAAAAGAATTTGGATGAATAAGAAGATAAGTCCTTCATAACCTTTGCTAAGGATAAACTATCCTAAGACTAAAAGATGCAATATGGGTTTATCAAACAGTTCGTGGTAACGAACTGTAGTAAGGAGCGACCCGGCTCAATAGTAACCAAAACTCTAAAAAATTGAATTTTGATATCAATAGCTACATCAAAAGAATCGCATTTTAATGCTGATTTTGAATATAAGTTTCATCAAGTTTAGTCTTACCCAACAAAAGTTACGAGCCTGAGAAAATTTGCCTTATTTCGGAAAGTAGGGGGAAACACCCCCTAAAAGTCGTAGGATCTTAACGAAAATGACACCATCAGTTTCAGCGTATCAGAGAACCCTACTGTAGAAGTTTCAAGCTCCTATCTACAAAAACGTGGAATTTTGTATTTTTTGCCAGAAGACAAATCACGGGTGCGTGTTTATTTGTTTGTTTTTTTGTTTTTTTTTGTTTTTTTTCCCCAGGGGTCATCGTATCGACCAAGTAATCCTAGAATGTCGCAAGAGGGCTCATTCTAACGGAAATGGAAAGTTCTAGTGCCCTTTTTAAGTGACCAAAAAAATTGGAGGGCATCTAGGCCCCCTCCCATGCTCATTTTTTTCCCAAAGTCAACGGATCAAAATTTTGAGATAGCCATTTTGTTCAGCATAGTCAAAAACCATAATAACTATGTCTTTGGGGATGACTTACTCCCCCACAATCACTGGGGGAGGGGCTGCAAGTTACAAACTTTGAACAGTGTTTACATTTAATAATGGTTATTGGGAAGTGCACAGACGTTTTCAGGGGGATTTTATTTTGTTTGGGGGTGGGGCTAACGAGAGGGGGCTATGGTGGAGGATCTTTCCTTGGAGGAATCTGTCACGGGGGAAGAAAAATTCAATGAAAAGGGCGCAGGATTCTCTTGCATTACTATAAGAAAACAATGAAAAATAAACATGAAAATGGTTTTTCAAATGAAAGGAAGAAGTAGCATTGAAACTTAAAACGAACAGAGATTATAACGCATATGAGAGGTTTTAAAAACACTTTAGCATAAAGAGCGAGGTATTTAGGAGGAGATAAATACCTTGCTCTTTATGCTAAAGTATTTAGTAATTTCAACTATTTATTTTACGGCCTTTCTGATTCAGGGGTCATTCTTAAAGAATTGGGACAAAACTTACGATTTAGTGTAAAGAGCGAGGTATTAACGAGGGTACAAACCTCCTCGTATACATAATAAAAATATAAGGTTATGAAAGTTTGTTATGTAAGTTAATTCTTAAGTTACGTATATTTTTTACTTATAAAACGTTCGTTAAAAATTAAAAGTTCTAGTTGCCTTTTTAAGTAACCGAAAAATTGGAGGGCAACTAGGCCTCCTTCTCCACCCCTTATTTCTCAAAATCGTCTGATCAAAACTAAGAGAAAGCCATTTAGCCAAAAAAAAGAATTAATATACATATTTCATTTTAATAATTTATGTGCGGAGAGCCAAAACCAAACTTGCATTAATTCAAAAACGTTCAGAAATTAAATAAAAAAAAACTAATTTTTTTAGCTGAAAGTAAGGAGCGACATTAAAACTTAAAACGAACAGAAATTACTCCGTATATGAAATGGGTTGTCCCCTCTGCAATTCCTCGCTCTTTACGCTAAAGTTCGACTCTTTGCCACAATTCTGCTTTTTAAAACAATTAAAAGCTTTAGCGTAAAGAGCGAGGAATTGCAGAGGGGACAACCCATTTCATATACGGAGTAATTTCTGTTCGTTTTAAGTTTTAATGTCGCTCCTTACTTTCAGCTAAAAAAATTAGTTTTTTTTTTATTTAATTTTGCTATCAGAAGCAAGAAAGATCAGATTCCAAATTTAAGCTTTTATGGTTTTCTTTTCGTAATCATTATAACCAAATCCTACGAGGGACTGAGACTATCCTATAGGAGCTGTTAGTTCCTTCTGTTGTATGTCAAAATTTTATTTCAAACCATCTCTCATCGGGGGTACCAAGGCAGTGAGGAGGTGATCAAATCGTTTGAGGCCTAAAATGGGCAGGCAAACACGCCCTAACACATTAAATACACCCTCCTTTCGTCTCAATTCGTGTGGACGAATTGACTATTTTGTTGTATAAAACAAAACAATTTGTTATTTTATAATAATTACTCGGTCATTTTTAAACATACCTCAGGATTTTCCAGAGTTTTCTTTAGTCATGCTCTAATAGCAGACAAGCGCTTGGTATTTAATTTATTTTTGGGGGGAGGTGAGGGCTGAAAATTCAAAAAGGAAAATCACCAATCAAAAAATTATACAGAACATAGACAAAATACTAGATAAATAGGTATCTAGGCTTTTTAGTTGGAGGGAGGGGTCACGGATGCAAAGGCCCCCCAGCGTATGTGATGGCTTAAAAGTGAAATTTCTATATCCAAATATAATATTTGGCTACATCATTGTAAAAAAGTGAACACACCCTACAAAGTCGGTCTATTAAAACTAATAACAAGGCCCGTTACATTTATGCTATAATATAACAAAAATACGAAACCCAAGTGGTAATTTTTTTAACTGACGTTTATCTATTGAATTAACAACTTGAATATTTAATTAATCGCATGATTTCCGGAGTTAACTAAAGGTGTGGCCTTATTATGAAAACCCAACAATGGTCAAAAGGTCAATAATAGGCGCAGTAAACAAATCTGTGATCAATAATGAATTGATCGCACGACACTACTCAGAGAAGATCGAATTCCTATCAATTTCTGAATTAAATCAATCAAGCTTTTTTGACATTCATAAAATTGATCGGCACTTCAAAAAAAAAGCCTTGTGGAGGGTAAGGGCTTAGATTTTTTAATTAAAGCAAGAAAACGACATCCAGCTGTGATGAAGGCTGCCGCCCACCGTCGGCATTCGACGCCAAGTCATTCTTGTGGGTGAACCTTGCTGTTCGATTTACAATTATTTATATCTTGCGTGAGCTTGAATTTTTTATATTTTGATGAATCGGCAAATGTTAAAAGAGCAGTTGGTTCTCGTTCCGTTTGACTTCCTACTAGAAACAACGTTAGTAATCCTATTAAAGATTATCACTCTCTTTGTAGCACTATATTTATACAACAAAAAATAGTCTACTGTATTTTTTCAAATGAAAGTAAAGAGTGGGGCTAAAAACTACAACAAACAACAGTTATTCTATACAAGAGGGTGACAGCCAACGCTATCACCCTCCACTCTTAAAGTTAGAAGTTTAACATCTACTTTATTGACAGTTTGATTAATAAGACTATCTATAAATCTGTTGAAGCCTTAGTGCGAAGAAAAGGTGGTTTATGTCTTTAGTCTTAGTTTAAGGAGAATCTCGAATTCATATTTTTAACTTAAAAAATTTGAAACAACAACGCACGAAGGGAAATTATTTTCCTGGAGATACATTTCCAGAAAAGGCCGATCCAGGGGAGGGGGTTGCTGTGTTTTAACCCCCCCCCCCCCAAAAAAAAGAAAAATTCTGTATGACTCGTAAAAACGTAAACAAATGCATACAAACAAATTTTGATGAGTTTTAAAGTTTTTCTCTGTACCCCCGGCCTTGAACAAAAATAACTCCCCTGAACAAATATCCTAGATACATCCTTGTTTCCAGGGTTTACACAAAACTTAGAAAAATGAAAAAAGAAAAAGTTGTGCAATTCTGTGTGAAATATCAATTTCCTACTCTTAATTGTTATTTTGTTAGGTTATTTAACTTTGAAAGAATTGTTTTTCCATGACAAGTAAAGAAAAAATTAAAAACTTCAACCGAGCAGAAATTAGCTTATACAAGGTGCCAAGCCTAAATAGCGGAAATTACTATATAAATAAAAAAAAAAGCAAAAAAGAAAGGAAATTACAATGAACACAGAAGCTAAACTTCAAACGAACATAAATCACCAAAAATAAATGTGGTGGAGTTGCCCCTTAGCTCCATATCCCTCCAAAGGCTAGAATGTCATGTGCGCTTCATAGCAAAAAAATCTGAATAGTTTTGTCTTCGTTCATTATCGGTCTAATATCGAAAATCAAAAACTGCAAAAAAATCCTCGGAATTTTTTACTGCGATAAGTTTGTGAAAAATAATTCAGTCTTATTAATCTAACACGCAAATCATTTCCCTCAAAGCTTTCATTCTTTTTCCATTCCATTCCCCTGATGAAATTTGTAATGTATGTAGTCTAAGCAATGTTTTTGGCTTTTATATTGCAATATTTGTCTTAAGAGTCTTAATTGTCAAGCTAAGAAACTACTGAATACAAATTCAGGTGGAAGTCAAACACCATTCGTAAGACATGTGTTCAGGGTCGTATCCAGAACTTTTATGGGGGATGGGTTTACAAAAGTATTTTTCGGGGGGGGGGGGTACAAATTTTTTAAAAATGATTCAAAAATTTGTTTAAGATTCATTTTGTATCACGTTTTGACGAGTTGGGCAAACATTTCGGGGTGGGGTGGCGGGGGGTCAAACTCCCTAACCTCCCTCTATATATGGCCTTGCAAGAGCTTAAGGTCTTTCGGACTCTGACTTCCATAACTCAGGATTAGCCCCAGAGTTCTAATCAGCCTGATTTTTACAACTTAAATGTTTCTGCAAAATATATTGATGAAATAGTGGGCTATTTGAGCAATTAGGAATCAAACTTGGGGAAAATCAAAGATATTTTTGAATTATCCACGTATTGCGTTTTTATTCCAGGCTTCTGCAATGCAATGTTAGGCTGAATATTCTCGGATATTTAATAAACTACCTCAGAAATCCTTGGAAACTGACGCTGGTGAAAGTAAAACACAACTTCTAAAATAAGCTTTATTGCTACCGGTAAATGTTTTGAACATTGTTTTTTCTTATTGCAGGACAAAAATTGGTTATAAAGTTAACTCAGTTTCCAGGAAATTAGACAAAAGATTTCTTTAAAAAATACATTTCTGACAAACAATTTAATTCAACCATTTCAAAAGGACTATTACTCTCTTCGTTATTTTCTGTTTAGATAGTATTTCATTCATAAAATACAGTAAAATGATAACTAAATTAAAAAAAAAATTGATGCCAATTGTCATTTTTTAAGCAATCTAATTAGTTTCCAGCAAAACATAAACCTCCCTTCAGCCTTTGGGGAAGTTGAATAGATTAAAAATAGGGCCCAGGGCCCATGAGGAGTTGAAGGATTGCAAATTACCCCTCCGATCAATTCTAGTCTTTAAAAAGGGCATTAGAGGTCAAAATTTGTAATTGAATGACTCCCAATTCAGTTCGATTCTAGTCCTTGAAAAGTGGATTAGAGTTACAAATTTGTCATTAAAGCCTTTCTATGGCCATCCGTTTTATATGATAATCCGTAGTGGAAAAAAAGAACAAGTGGAATGTACACAAATATTTACAAATTCGATGCTATGGCAGTGTTAAATAAATCTATGAACCCTTTGTTGTTTGTGGGTTATTTGGATAATTGGTCGCCTTTTACCCTTTGACTACACGCATCATGTCACGTCCAGAGACGCATTTGTTGGGCCTTTCAAGCGTTCTTATCAAAATAGCTATGCTGAGACTTATGCCTCTTCCAAGTTTCTACGAGCATCCGCACGATATGACGAGGCCAAAAAAAATGAAATAATAATATTAATGCATGTGAGACGTTTCGCTTTTCACTAGGTGAACGCTTTTGCGCTGACAACACTATCTTATTCGGTTAACATGGTCAGTAAATATATGGCCAAAATATCAAATTTTAATTCACATATTTTGTCTCTGTCCCAGGAAGAAAACAAATTACCCTACTGATTATTCGTCTAAAAGATTTTTTTTTGCCAGTCAAACAGTTCGTTGTAACAAACTGTAATAAGGAGCAACCCGGCTCAATAGTAACCGAAACTCTAAAAAACGGAATTTTGATACCAATAGTTACATCAAAAGAATCGCATTTTAATGCTGATTTTAAATATATAAATTTCATCAAGTTTAGTCTTACCCATCAAAAGTTACGAGCCTGAGAAAAATTTGCCTTATTTTAGAAAATAGAAGGAAACACCCCATAAAAGTCATAGAATTCTAACGAAAAATCCCACCATCAGATTTAGCGTATCAGAGAACCCTACTGTAGAAGTTTCAAGCTCCTATCTAAAAAAATGTGGAATTTTGTATTTTTTTTTTGCCAGAAGACAGATCACGGATGCGTGTTTATTTGTTTGTTTGTTTGTTTTTTGTTTTTTTTTCCAGGGGTGATCATATTGACCCATTGGTCCTAGAATGTTGTGAGAGGGCTCATTCTAACGGAAATTAAAAGTTTTAGTGCCCTTTTTAAGTGACCAAAAAATTGGAGAGCACCTAGGCCCCCTCCCACGCACATTTTTTCCCAAAGTAACCGGATCAAAATTTTGAGATAGCCATTCTGTTCAGCATACTTGGAAACTTAATAACTATGTCTTTGGGGACGACTTAATCCCCGAAGTCCCCGTGGGAGGGGCTGAAAGCTACCAACTTTGACCATTTTACATATAATTTACATATCGTAATGATTATTATGAAGTGTACCGACGTTTTCAGGGGGACTTTTTCACGTTGGGGTGGGAGTGGGTCGGGGGAGGGGGTGACATGGGAGGAATTTATCATGAGGGAAGAAAATTTTCATGAAGGGAGCACAGGATTTTCTAGCATTATTTAAAAAGAAAAATGAGACAAAAAAATTTTTCACCTGGAAGTAATGAGTAGCATTAAAACTTAAAACGAACATAAAATATTACGTATAAAAGAAGGTTTTCACCTCCACAATACCTTGCTATTTACGCTAAAGTATTTTTAGTAATTTCAACTATTTATTCTGCTGCCTTTGTGATTCAGGGATCATTCTTAAAGATTTAGGATAAAATTCAAGCTTTAGTGTAAAGAGCGAGGTATTGACGAGCGGGCAAACCCCCTCATATACATAATAAAAATACACAAATATAGAAGTTAGTTACGTAAGCTAATTCGTAAAATACGTATGCTTATTACTAACAAAAACGTTCGTACAAAAAATAAAAAAATCTAGTTGCACTTTTAAGTAACCGAAAATTGAAGGGCAACTAGGCCTCCTCCCCCGCCCTTTTTTTTTAACAAAATCATCCGATCAAAACTATGAGAAAGCCATTTAGCAAAAAAAAAATTTAAAAACATAAACATTTCGTTTTAATTATTCAAGTGCGGTGAGCCAAAATAAAAACATGCATTATTTCAAAAACGTTCAGAAATAAAATAATTTTTTTTTAACTGCAAGTAAGGAGCGACATCAAAACTTAAAAGGAACAGAAATTATTTCGTATATGAGAGGGATTGTCCCCTCCTCAATGCCTC
The DNA here is from genome assembly GCF_032884065.1 of Artemia franciscana. Taxonomy (NCBI): domain Eukaryota; kingdom Metazoa; phylum Arthropoda; class Branchiopoda; order Anostraca; family Artemiidae; genus Artemia; species Artemia franciscana. The sequence continues at coordinate 21,622,829 of NC_088873.1, read as the reverse complement.
GCTCTTTTTCTCTAAAGTTTTTCATCGTTTTAAAAAGTAGAGGTTTGAGAAAGAGTCAAACTTTCGCGTAAAGAGCGAGGCGTTGCGGAGGGAAAAACCCCTCTCATATACGAAATAATTTCTGCTCGTTATACGTTTTAATGTCGCTCCTTATTTGCAGTTAAAAAAAACTTGTTTTTTATTTAATATAAAAAGGACCGGGCAAATGGCATACTTCGAACAAGACAAGGAAAGGGTGACACCTTTTATAGATAAAAGACTTAACAACTGACTTTTTTCTAGGGGTGGTACGGTAGTTTCGCACAGGCAGAAAAGTAAAGTAGTAATAAAAAGTTTTTCCCCAGAGGAAGGTCTGATGCTCGGTCGCTCTATATCCAAGCTATGTAAAACGACTTGAGGAGGAAGAGAGCCTTTTCCCAGAGGATGAAGGGGGCGAACATTCTCATATAAAGTGTTTTTTCTCTATGTTCAATATCTGTGTTTAAATTACAATATAGATTTGTATTTTAATATGATGGTCCTTCTGAAGAATAAGACGTCATCCTCTGGTTCAAGGGCTAATTTGCCCGCTATCCATTAGCACCAACGATAGATGAAGCTATTCAAAAAAAGTAAACTACTTCTCTTTTAAATTTCTTTCGAAGAAAAACGCTTCTGCAGAAGAAGAAAGGGAGAATGAAAGACTTACGACAACTTTGAATCCCGCAAGCTTCTTTCCTTGTGCCAGTGTAACACCACGGTTGTGACTCAGATTCGCCAGGATTCCGACAATAGTTGTGGCCTCCAAGAAGTTCCGGAAAATCTGATATCCGTAACGACGTTTGATCGGCCCATGATTGACAGATTGAGCCGCTTATGGTGACAGATGCCATCCCTCGGTAATCATGCCCATTGCCAGTATAACAGCTCTGCTCTGGAAAGGATATTGAACCGAATTTTAAAATTTATTTTCTGGTCAAAATTATGCGTATTATGTAGTTCAAAACGCGTAGTTTTTTTTTTATTAGTTCGAATTTAAAAAGATGTGTCACTCGGTCAAATATTTGACGAGGCAAAAAGAGGGGTTAAAATTTATTTTCTGGCCAAAATTATGCGTATTATGTAGTTCAAAACGCGTAGTTTTTTTTTATTAGTTCGAATTTAAAAAAAGATGTGTCACTCGGTCAAATATTTGACGAGGCAAAAAGAGGGGTCTCGGGAAATTCAAACTCCAATTAAAAAGACTGTAACTATTATCGTTATGCATAAACGTAGGCTACACATTTTTGGGGACATTTTTGCAAAGTAACAAAAAAAAAAAAAAAGAGCAAAAAGAAAGAGAGAGGGAGGGGGGATAAAACCATGATATTAAATTTGCTCAAGTCTAAGTATTTGGGTCTCAAAACGTGTTTTAATTAGCTGACCTCCTCTCCATCAAAATTCTTCGGCAACCACCAAAGATTTTGTTTATGTTCATCTCTACTAATTCAGAAGCTTTGTCAGTCCATTTTCAAAACGAAACATCAAAAGGCAGCAATGTAACATCTCAGAACTTAATTGTTTCCTCAGAACTTCAGGTTTACGCGAGTGTTTACGTTTATGCTTAACACATGCTTCAATTAATAATAATTGGTAAAAAGCCTTTCCTAAGTTCACAGCTCAACTAGAAGATTTTAAGCGGAACAAATATAAACAAGTCCATAAACGCAAGTAGTGACGCAAAAATATGGTTTTATGTCTTAATTTCATTTAAATTTTTAACAAATGCTAGCCTGTTTTAACTACGTACTCCAATAGTCTCGGAGTGACAGGGAGTCATAAAATAGCACCAAATAATTCACAAATGTTATGGAAATAAATTTTCTTAGAGACTAGCTTATGTTTAAAAAAAAGTGCGTATCAAAATTTGCTAAACCTATAAATCATAGCCATTTTTTCCGAAGGTTTTAATCAGAAGACTTTTAATGGACTTGTACAATAAAAATGGTCAACTACACAATCGTAGTATCGGTGCATTATTATTATTTCAAATATTGTGAATGCTACAAAAAAGAATGAATATTGCTTGGAACAGAATACATTTCTTTTTTGGTCTCAACTGACTTCAGGGTCCGGACAGAGAAACCTGAGTTTTGAGTGCAACTTTCATGCACGGATATCTCAATGCGCAGAAACTCTCTCGTCATAATTCTACAGTCTCTTTCATTTAGACATCTTGTGGCCTAACATCTAATAGTCATTATTTTTACATGAGGAATAATCTCAAATTTCAAATAATTGCTTGTCAGTCTGTCTTCCAAGTTTGAGGATTTGTTGATACTCTGTCAAGTCCGAGCGGTTGAAGCTGCTTTGAATTTGTCTAAACTCAGAAGATGCAATGCATCATCGCTTTGTCTATGCAGTCATGTCATTTCTCACCTTTCCAGTGGGAAAGAGCCTGGAGAGAAATCAGTCCAAGAAATGAAGACAGAAGTCAGAGTACATGTACAAATTCTAAAAAAAAAGGTAGGGTGAACCAAATGAACTAATATGGCCAAACATATAGAGGCGATTTTAGGGGGAGGTGGTGGTGGCATTGAATGCACTTTAAATTTTAGGGGCTTGAAAGTTCAAATAAATAATCGAACGGTTTTAATTATTTTGTAATTTTAGAAATTTTATTCTATTAAAATAAAGGAGAGAGCACAGTTAATCAATGAAAATAATTAAAACTAAATTATTAATTAATTAATAAATAGAAAATAATTTTGTTAATAAATGAAAATTTTCTTGAGTTTGACCTGAAATTTTTGTGGGAGACATGCGGGGGAGGGGCGCTAATCAGGATTTTTCCCGGGCACAAGAGAGATCAGAACCGATACTGCAAACACGTAGTCTTCTGACTAAGAGAACTACGTTTCGTCAAAAATTATCGGCTGGTTATGTTAGTACAAAAACCTTATAAATACAAGCGTAAAATACCGTCACTGGACCTGAATATATTGAAGAAGAAAGATCGAGAGACACCGACTGTCGGTCATGACTAAAGATTACAAATTTAACTAAAAAGGTCACCGATTCCAATTTGGCCAGAGCCAGTTGCCAAATCATCCCTACTTAACTAACTAAAGAGCATAAGATGTGCCTCGAATTCATATTACTATGATCATTCATTTTATTGCACAAGTTGGTTCACTTGATTTTCTTTTGAAAGTTATTAAAAGAATTTTTCTCCTGTTTTTAATCCCAACTATCCTATCTACAGTCACGAATGAAGGACTTTTAATTCCCTCAAGATAAAAAGGGGGAAGTGTGAAATAGTACTTAATAGAAAAGCAATCTAATTTTTCTATCATTTTAAGGCTCTTCCAAGTAAATAAATTTTCTTTAGTAGAACGCAACAGTGAGGACACTATGTCTCTGTCGCAAACAGTTATAAGACTAATTAAGAATTTAGGGAATTAGCAACTACTGCGTTAAAGAATGATAATAAAATTCCTGGGAAACCTTGTACGGTTCTAATTACCCGGAGCCAAGACAATTTTTTAGAATTCGTTCGAGAAAGCGAATTTAATAGAATGGGTCCCATGGTGCTCCTGTGGTCGTCACCGAGGCGTGAAATAAAACTCTTTGGAAAACATGTTTACTATTTGAGTTATATGAATATAAGCAATGCTTGGTTTCGTCAAATTCTTTAGGAAACATCTAGCAAAGGTTCTATTGCAAATGCTACTACTACTACTAATAACTCACTGCAGCACCAAGCCGCCTGAGGCCAACACAGCTACGCACGCTCCTCCTCCAACCTAATCTATTTAAAGCCTCCCTCTTTACACTCTCCCAGGAAGTTCCCATTTTCTTTAAATCCTTATTTATGACATCCTCCCAACCCAGACAAGGACGACCTGCTTTCCGTGTAGCCCCAGACGGTTGGCCAAAAAGGACAATCTTCGGTAATCTGTCATCCTTCATCCGTAGAACGTGGCCTAGCCATCTCAACCTTTCTTTCATTATAGCCCCAGAAAGCGGGATTGAACCACACTTTTCGTACAACCTACTGTTTGAAATACGGTCAGTCAGCCGGGTACCCAGAACAATCCGTAGGCAATTTCTCTGGAAAACATCTAGTAAATTTTCATCTGCTTTTCGGAGTGTCCATGCTTCAGAGCCATATTTGACCACTGTCATCACTGTAGCTTCCAATATTCAACTAATTCGAGACGAACCCGTCTAAGTTAAACACGGGTGGCCATATTAGTGAGGGGGAGACCCACGAATTGCCCCCTTTACGTTTTGAAAAAATATAATTTTGGATGTTTTAGTTTAACATTTTCCATTGACTAGTCAAATGTGCAGTGGCATTCATTGGGGGTAAGTGGCGCATGTTCCACCTTGATTTCTCTGGTCCGCTTGATTTTGAGAATACATTTTTAATGGAGCATTTTCATTGAAAATCCATTTAATAATATTTTCATTGCGAAATTGAAATAAATTTGCCCCCCTAGATTTTGAAAAACATATTTTGCCCCTCCCCCTTGAATTTTTGGACACTGAAGCCACTGGAAATGAGACCGTAATTTGCTCAGAAAGTACATATGTCCCAGTTTTTTAAGGGGGAACTATATCCATCTACTCCCTACGCCCTAGCTATGCGACTGACCTTTCGATAATAAAGCATATAGCCCGAAGTTTATGTCTAGAAGATTTTTTTTTAGGGAAGCTTCATTTCTTTCAGAAATTATATAAACAGTAAAAATATTAACTGTATGGCATCCGGAGAATTATATACAGCCGAAGAGAGTTCAGCAGAGGTAATACAGAAAATGTTATTACAGGCAACAGAAGTTTAACAAGAGTTCAGAAACACAGAAAATGTGTTCATTTTTTTTTTAATTGTTAATAGCAAACAGCCGCATGTACAAGGAAGGCTTTGATCAGCTTTGATCACCATTCAGATCATGATATGGCACAAATACTTTAAAGTTTAAAGATTTATTTCCCATTCACAAAATTAGATACGGGAACGCGGTTTGGACCAATCGACGGAACTCTACCTTTAACAGGGTGGGATATGAATCTAAGTTTTAACTATCTCACAAGTAAGTCTAAGCTTAAAACAAAAACTTCGTATAAGAGATTATGCATTAACACACAAAGTTACTTCGCGTGAAGATCTACCACTCCTAGGATGAACAAGAGCTAAGAGTTCATATGGCACTTGTGACGAGTAGAGAAGAGCTAAGAGCCAAGAGCTCATATGGTATGAGCTCTTACAAAATTCTAAGAATCAATGGATTGATTTAAAAAGAAAATCAGAAACTTAATGCCCGCCAGGATTTAAAATAAGAGCTCTGAGTCACGATGTCCTTCTAAATATCAAAATTCATTAAGATCTGATCACCCACTCGTAAGTTATAGATACCTTATTTTTTCTAATTTTTCCTCTCCCTTTAGCCCCCCAGATGGTCGAATCTGGGTAAACGACTTATCAAGTCAATTTGTGCAGTTCCCTGACACGCCTACCGATTTTCATCGTCCTAGCACGTCCAGAAGCACCAAACTTGCCAAATCACTGAACGCTTCCCCCCAACTCCCCCAAAGAGAGCGAATCCAGTACGGTTACGTCAATCAAGTATCAAGGACATTCGCTTATTCTATCCACCAAGCTTCATCCCGATTCCTCCACTCCAAGTGTTTTCCAAGATTTCCCCCTCCAACTCCCCCCAATGTCAAAAGACCTGGTCATGATTTGAAATAACAGCTCTGAGACATGAAATTCCTTCTGAATATCAAATTTCATTAAGATTCGATCACCTATTCGTAAGATAAAAATACCCCAATTTTCACGTTTTCCAAGAATTCCGGTTTCCCCCTCCAACTCCCACCAATGTCACAGGATCTGGTCGGAATTTCAAATTAGAGCTTTAAAGCACAATATCCTTCTAAATATCAAATTTCATTAAGGTCTGGTCACCCTTTCGTAAGTTACAAATACCCCATTTTTCCAAATTACCCTCCCCCCCCCCCAAAAAAAAAATCCACCAAAGAGAGTAGATCCGGTCCGGTTATGTCAGTCACCTATCTTCGACAGGTTTTTATTCTTCCCATCCAGTTTCATCCTGATCTCTCCGCTTTAAGTATTTTCTAAGATTTCCGACCCCCCCCCCAACTGCCCCCCAATGACGCTGGATCCGGTTGAGATTTAAAATAAGAGATATGAGTTACGAGGTCCTTCTAAATATGAAGTTTCATGAAGATTCGATCACTTCTTCGTAAGTTTAAATACGCCATTTTGTCTAATTTTTCAGAATTAACCCCCCCCCCCCGATAGAGCAGATCCGTTCCAATTATGTAAATCACGCATCTAAACTTCTGCTTATTTTTTCCCACCAAACTTCACCCCGATCCCTCCAATCTAAGTGTTTTCCATGATTTTAGGCCCCCCAAACTCCCCCGATGTCACCAGATCCGGTCGAGATTTAAAATAAGAGCTTTGAGACACGATATCCTTCTAAATATCAAATTTCATTGAGATTCAATCACCCGTTCGTAAGTTAAAAATACCTCATTTTTTCTAATTTTTCAGAATTAACCCCCCCCCCCCGCAACTACCCCAAAGAGAGCGGATCCGTTCTGGTTATGTCAAACATATATCTAGGACTTGTGCTTATTTTTCTCACCAAGTTTCATCCCGATCCCCCACTCTAAGTGTTTTCCAAGATTTTAGGTTTCCCCCTCCCAACTCCCCCCATTGTCACCAGATCCGGTCGGGATTTAAAATAACAGCTCTGAGACACGATATCCTTCCAAAAAGCAAATTTCATTAAGGTCTGATCAACCGTTCGTAAGTTAAAAATACTTCATTTTTTCTATTTTTTCCGAATTAACGGCCCCCCACTCCCCCCAGATGGTCAAATAAGGAAAAAAACTACTTCAAGATTAATCTGGTCCGGTCCCTGATACGCCTGCCAAATTTCATTGTCCTAGCTTACCTAGAAGTGCCTAAAGTAGCAAAACCGGGACTG